>NW_010972654.1:149682-178673 GCF_000737465.1 Haliaeetus leucocephalus
AGAAGAGAAAAGAGAAAAGAAAAGAGAGAAAAGAGAAAAGAAAAGAAGAGAAAAGAGAAAAGAAAAGAAGAGAAAAGAAAAGAAGAGAAAAGAGAAAAGAAAAGAAGAGAAAAGAGAAAAGAAAAGAGAAAAGAGAAGAGAAAAGAAAAGAGAAAAGAAAAGAAAAGAGAAAAGAAAAGAAAAGAGAAAAGAAAAGAAAAAAGCAGCTTCTATCTAAGAAGCAAATGTCTGGAAATAGAAATTATTGCTGCTAACACAGAAGAAAACCTAAGAGCTCAATACACTCATCTGCAGGGACAAGATAATCACTGTTCAACAATTCTGAATGAAATGACTTGTGAAACTTCAAGTCTGACAAGCACAGATTTTTAATTGACTTGTTTAATTGGGTGGCAGTTCATGTCTAAAAAATAGCTAATATATTCTTAAAAGTCAAGAAGCAGGCAAAAATAATTTGAGCAGCGGAGCTATCAGTCCATCCAATTTCAACAGGAAAAATATTCATAGATGAATATAATTAAAACAGAAATAAGTAGAAAAGATTAAAATGGAACAGGTGCAAAGAAGATTCATCTAATATCCTCCTTTGACAATATAAATAATTTTTGAAACAAAGGAACTGCATAGATTTATCTGAGACTTCAAAGATCAGTTTTGTGACCAACCTTGCTTAACATTTTTATTGCCAAATTTGACTCAGAAACCAGGAAGGTGTGAATAGAATTTCTGAACAGCAAAGACCAGAACACAGATTCACAGAGATGCAGAGTTGTCCAAGACCTCTGCAAATTATTTCATTCATCCCACTCCACTGAATGGGGGACAAGCATTGTCAAAATTCAAAATAGTTTGGAATATTATCCTGCAATGACAGGTTGATTTAAGGAGGATGAAAATAATTTAATTTAATAGTGCAGAATACAAGGTGATCTACTGCAGATCCGTAATTGTTTCTTAAACCATGATACATCAGCTAGAGACTATGAAGCTGGAGAAACCATCTGTATACAAGCTGACTCATGAACTTGGGTCTTCTGGTGGGTCGCAGATGCCAGAGACAAGTTCCATTTCCTTTTTATCCTGGACTTAGCTAACAACTTCCCTGGGTTTCTACTGACAGTGATCTAACTCCGAGTAGATCAGTCTATAAAGCTAAAATGGCCAAAAATCAACCCTACACATGGTAAAGAACGACCTGTGACCCGTATTAATTTACCAAACCAGATCAATATGAGGCCAGATGAGCACTAATGCAGGACAAGGTAGACAGTCGGAGGACAGGATTAGCTTAGGTAACACAAAGCTGCTGTCACAAGTCACTGCAGAATAGCCATAGGTCCCAGTACAGCATGATTACGAAAAAGGTGAGCGTGCTCTATGGACATGTAAGGAAAGGTAATTGACAATTAAGATTCAGGAAGAAAGAAGGAAAGAAAGAAAGAAAGAAACAAACAAACAAACAACAAACAATACCGCAGTAGAAAGAAATCTGTGAAACAGGATATCTCCTTTGCATCAAAGATGTGCCAGCAAGAATTCAGATAGGAACAGGTGAAAAGGAAAGCAGTAAGATGATTAAGAGAACAGTGGGTCCTTCCAAACATGAGGTGTCCAAGGGGACAGTGTCTTGTTTCTTTAGTTTAGTAAATGAAGTGACAGTATGATTGTCTATAAACAGACAGCTCCACGAGATCTCATGTAACTGGAGCACTGCCATGCATGGATATAAGCTCTTCAGAAAGGACAGGCAGGGAAGACAGCATGGGTGATGCCTCAACAGCACGCTGAACATAGGTCAGGACAATGCCTTTGGAGGGTAAGGGCTGGCCACATACTGGGCTGCTGGAGTGCAGCCAGCAGGTCCGGGGAAGCAATCCTTCCTCTCTATTCAGCACTTACAAGAGCGGTGTGCCCAGTTTGGGGCTCCCCAGTACAAGAATGCCACTAACAAACTGCAGCATGTCAAGTTGAAGACCATCAGAATGATTTAGGGGGCTGCAGGACATGACATTTGAAAAGAGTCTCAGAAGGCTGTGCTTGTTCAGCCTGGAAAAGAGAAGGCTCAGGAAAGTGGGATCTAATTCCTGTACTCAACTTCCTAGATGGAGGTTACAGAGCACAAGGTCAGGCTTCTCAGAGGTGCACAGCAAAAGGATGAGAGGCAACAGACATAAGTTGCACTAAAAGAAATTCTCATAAAACATATAGAAAAAAACCTCTTCACAGCAGAGATGGTCATACACTGGAAGAGACTGCCCAGAGTGACCTCAAAATCTCCATTTTTGGAAATTCAGAACTCAAGTGGACTGGGCCTGAACAACCTCATATAACTTCAAAGGTTGCCCTGTGTTGCATGGAGGACCAAGGCAGACGGCCTCCAGAGGCCTCATCTAGCCTGAATGGTTCCATGATTCAAATACATGGAGGGGAGAAGGAGTAGTTCCAATTAAGTTCAAGATCAAAATCTAATAAAAAGTTCCTCAGAACAGGTTTAGCCTGGCCCTAGACTCTGGAAGTTCAAAGAGTGTCTTTATATCAGAACAGCACAGTTATACAAGAGCATCCTAATGTCCAGGGAGAATAACAGTGACATGAAATTCAATAAGCTTTCAGGATTTGGTACGTTTATGGACAGGACTCTGCAGGGTGACTGTCCGCAACATGAATAGACTCCAACTTCAAAGGCGACCTCAACATGTCCCTCCTTCACAACAGCTTTCTTTGGAGGAAACAAATCACTACCTCCTTCCTGTTCTCACACTTCCCTTGCTCACCTACAGTGCTCAATCTTCTGTTTGTACCACTGTTTCTGTAGCATCCCTCCCAGCCAGCACTAGTTACCTGTGTCTCAAGCAGAGGGTGTGACAAGGGCACTGCTGCAAAGGTCTTGTATGCTTGCTTGACATTGATGGGGATCTCGTCAGGAGAAGGTGGTGAAGGTGGCTTTTGCTACAGGGTCAAAAACAGAAGGTAAAGATAACCACAGATGTTATAAAAAACTAAACACAGGGGAAACACAGCACAACTCTCAGCCTGCAAAGCCTGAGGAGTGGAATATGTAAGGGACAGCTCCTGCAGCCTTGGGCAGAAACACGAGCAGCATATTGTACACATGCTATATACAGCAGCACACATATCACGGCCCCATTTTATTTCTTGGATGGTGGAGGAATTATACTTCTGGTGATACAGATTCTCACTGACTTGACCAGAATTTTGTGACTGATCTCTTGGCCAAGGGGCCATACTGCTGTCACACTCCTTGAGGATTTCCACCCAGTTCAACTAGCACATGCCTACTATCAGTGGGCTTTTGGGGCTGGAATAGGACAGCTATACAGTTGACTCTGGCCCCTACTTAGGGCTGAACAAGCCACATTTAGTTTATTAGAAAATTAAAGATAAGCCCTGGCCTTATCAGGCATTTCTGACTAAAGGGGCCTTCTTCATGGGAAGGGATCTATTAGTCTCATTTGTTTTTTCCAGTGGCTATTGTACTTCTGTTTTTAAAGTGACCAGTGTGTTCTTCTACATACTTCAAGGCTAACGGTCACAGTCTCCTAATCCAAAGTGGCAACCCACTCAGGGATCTATAATCTGGAGAAGACCTGCCTTTGATCTCAAATTTTCCCTTCACAGAATGCCACTTACTCAGAAACATCTGATAAGGTCCAAGAGGACCCTCCTACTGCTTGTCACTTGTCTTTGCTGGTCTTTTCCTCGCCTATCTTCCCTGTGACCCCTCCTATCACATTCAAGGAGGAAGGAGAGTTGGGATGACCTGCTCAAAGCATCACAGAAATGAATGGGAGCAGGGTAGAAATGACACCACCACCTTCCTTCGTACTAGAAAGCAAATCCCCTTTAGCTGCTTCGTTCCTTCAATCCCTCTAGCTGCACTAACTCAGTTTCAGGTGTTTGTCATTTTTCTTTGTCCTGGACTGAGGATAAATTATGTTGTTTGATGATGTTCCCTTCTGCATAGGCTAAAGAACAGCACATCAAGATCAGAAGAGACTGTAAAATATGTGAATTTTGGCCAATTACATGGATTTTATATAGCTGTTTGTCTGCAAATCAGGTCTCTAATTTGGTATCATGTCATACAAACGTCAATAAAGAGAAGGGCTATATTGCAGGTATACAAGTCTTGCATTACGACAAAGACCAAAATACCTGAATCTTTCTTTCCCATCAACATACAGCCCAGGAAATATGAATCTTTCAAAAACAATCATTTTGCAAATCATAAAACTTATTATCAGCAAGATGGTATTGGCTCTTGCTCCAAGATACAAGACATTGATAGACAAAGGTTCTGAAAGATTTATGCCTCAACAGAATGCAACACCTCATAAATAAGGATCTAAAACTGTAACTTCTCTGGGGATTTCAGCCACAATACAGTTTCAACAATGCTAACTTCTTGAATGGGTAAGCGAAGACACAAGGCAGGCTGGTGAGGCTCATCTAGGTTGGAAAAATGAATGGGATGTGTTGACCGTCACACTACTTGTGAAGAGTATGGGTTCTTACCCAGGGCATCCAGACTGATGCATAAACAAGGCCAGCCTTAGCTAAGGCATGTGATCTTTAAACTACAAAATCACCACTGGGAGGGTGTGTTCAGCCTACCCACCAGAAAAAGTGGCACTATAGCAATCTAGGGCAGATAGACATAGCTTAGCACAAAGGAACTTCAGGCCACTTACAGAGTTCTGGATATTGAAGCATAGCTCAGGTTGCTGGAAGGGATTGGGGCTGTCCCCGTCCTCCGAATTATGCGAGGCAGCATTTTGTCGCACTCGGGAAAGAGGCTGAATGACGCCTGGCTTGGTCTGCTTGTGTCAATACCACACAACAGGGGGAAAGGCAGAGGAAGGGGCAGGGGAGAGAGAGAGAGGCGGGGGGAGAGAGGTGGGGAGAGAGAGAGAGAGAAGAGAAGAGAAATGAGCAGTTAGGGCAGCAAGAAGTCTCTGCCATGCAAGTGAATAAGACAAATCCATGCACCTTAGTGCAATTCCTCAGCTGTGCTGCTGACTCCAGCTACCAGACCAGGAGGGAGAGCTACTGAAGCAAACACCAAACAATGCCTCTGGTGCAAGTATTTTGGACAGGCAAAGAGATTCAGACAAGTCAGGGTCACGACGGGACCAATGGGTTACAGAGAAGGCCAGGACACAAGGGAGAATCTGCCATACAAGTAGTAGCTGCAAGGGTCAGACGGGTATGGCATGAGTGCGTCAAAGCTTGGAGAATGTAAGCATCATGAATGGAAGATGCAGGACGGAAACATGAGCCAGGAATGGGTACTGGCAAAAGCTGGGGATTAAAATGAACTGAGACCCAGATAGGGCTTCAATTAGAAATACAGACATAAGAGCAGAGACAAGAGTCTGAGATTTGACCTAGATGTCATTACTGTTGGAGGCTGTGTAAAACATCTAATACTAAAGAGAGTAGAAGCAGGAATCGAGTAAGCCAGCAAAAAGCACATGAGTGAAAGCTGCATGGGTAAACAGGAATAAAAGCTCCCAAACCACTTGCATCAAGTTTTCAATTTGACAATATTTAAGACTGAGTGCATTTGTACAAAATTAAGGTATAGTGGAGGACTGGAGAAGACAGAGTAAGAGCTAACCGTGAGACTTGCAGGGATGGAAGTGAGCACACACAGAAGGAAGAGGCAAGCTCTATGTGCTGGAGAATGCACAGGGACACTACAATGAGGTCTCGTGGCAGATGTACTTACTGATTTACTCTCATCCTGTGATGTAATGAAGTTAATGGAAGCCTGAAAACAGAAACACAGGTGTAAATTTGGAGTCCACACAGGAAGCCTTTAGTTTACCCTGCTCCATTCAAAAAGAAATAATAAAATCCCAACCCCAACCCCTCCCCTGCCCCGCTGCCCACACTGTACAGGGAAAAGCCCCCACATTCCGAACTAACCCCCGCCATACCTTCTTCTTCACGTGGGGAGCAGTCCAGAGCCCACCCACAAGAGCTTCTCCCAGTTCCTCTGCTATGTGAGGGGGCACTCACAACTCTCTCTGCACATCTCCGGGCACTGACCCCCACCCTCCCTGTCTCTGCTCCAGCTCAGCTGGCCCTGGCCCTTGTTTACAGCCCTGCCCCTTGCACTTGCTACTGAGCTTGAGCAAAGCCATCACAGCTTCTCTGCCAGGAAGCGTTCACAGATGCATCTCAGCAGTGGCTAGCAGGGAACAGCCTCTGGTGCCTTGGCCTGCCGCCCTGGGCGCTGCTCTCTGCAGCAAGCCCTCGGTGCGCACCAAGCCCAAGAGCCGGGGAACACAGAGCTGGAGGAAGGGGCGAAGAGCAGCGGTGCCGGGTGAGAGCAGCACAGAGCAGCAGCACACACTGCACACCAACAGGCACTTACAAAGCGGGTCTCCCTGCCTGACAGGTGAGCAGGCCGAGGGGCTGCAGGCGTCTGGAGAGGGGCAATGCCAGGGAGGATCATCGGGGGAGAGAACGGGAGAGAAAACGAAGAGACCGGGTTTTCTGTGTGAGAGGCTGAGACAAGCACGTTTCCCAGCACAGAGACTGCAGTTACCCAGAGCTGTCGATGCCCCCATGCAGCTCCTTGCTGCCTGTCACAGAGAAAGCCCCTCTGCCCTCCTTGCCACGCACTCACCAACCCACCACAAACACCTCCTTCATCCCCCCACCTGCTTCCTACCCCACCAGAAGCTTGCAGAACTCAAGGCCAGGCAAGACCATCATGATGCCAGCCTCAGGACAACGGATTCAACTTCCCTTAGTAATTCTGTGAGAGCTCTGAAATAAGCCAATAAATTCTGGCTGGACTACAAGATGTCAAAACAAAAGAATTTACATTAAAAATTGATGGTGGCAGAGAATTAGAGATGCAATTCCTTGGAATTTCTACTCCAGAGCACCAACCTGAAGATCAAGTCTCCTGAATCCCCAGAAAATGTACAAGCCACAAGGCTAGTGATTGCCCTGTGTCCTTCAGTATTATCTGTTGGACCTGTTCCATTCTATATAACCTTCATTGTCCAGAGGGAACTAAATCTACCAGATACAGCCTTACCTGACATGCAGGAGACTGCTGCAGAAGGCTCTGATCCAAAAAGTATTAAATCATGTAAATGTGACAGAAAGCTCATGTACAGAATATGCAGGGTTGAGAATGCCACTAGCAAGACTAATGGCTCAGCATTGTGACACCAAGGCATCTTCAAGAACAACTGCCAGAGTCACTAATTCGTAACAGCCATAGACCAAGTAAGGAAAGAAGGCTACCAAAAATGACACACAGACTAGCCCTCAGAAATGAAAGCAGTGAGCAAACCTGCTGAAGACCTTGAAAGGCTAAAATAAAGAACAAAATCATGAAATTGGCTATAGATGCTTTAAGAAATTAATAGAATCTCTCATGGCATACACACCTCTGAACAGAGAGATAAAAGAGAAAAACAAGAAAAAAGCTGTATATTCAATATGTTGCTCAAGCTACAGAGAATTCATGATACAAAACCCCGAAGCAATAGAATAGAATACAAATTACAGCAAGTGCTACATAACAGGGAATTTTAAGACATCCAACTTATAACTGGAAAGGCAAATGCCTGCATCTGCAAAAAATGCTGCTAGGGTGCTCTTAACTCCATAGAATGCATTAGTGAGACCTTGTTTATTCTTCTCGGAGCCCACGGAGGAGAGAGTGAACAGTTTCACCTGGAAAGCTTCCCCTGTCAGAGCCACGGGAATTGGTTAATGACAAACCATTAGACTCTGTATAGAAGAGCAGATGACATTATAGCCAGAGGGTTGGTAGTGGCAAGGACGTTGGCACTGAGCCTCCAATGCCAAAACACTGATAAAACCATCAGGGGTACTATGAAAGTTGCCTATGACAAATTGGAACAAGGGACATTCCATTCAAATAAAAGTTTAAAAAACAAAACCAAAACCAAACAAACAAAAAAACAAACAAAAAAACCCAGCACAAAGAGAGTAGCCAAGTATTGGAGCCAGCATCTAGAAAGATGTAGACTTTCCATCTCTAGATGTGTTCAAAATTTAACTGGACATGGTCTTGAGTAACCTGATCTAATTGGACCTGCTGTGAGTGTCGTCTTAAACCAGACCCTCCATCCTAAATCATTCTATGAGCAGCTACATGGCCACCCTTCGGGATGTGGGCTTCTTTTTCAACTGAGAGCTGAGGATCTTTAAAGACAGAGCAAATTAATATCTAGATCTCTTTCTATTGTAGAATGAGGAGTATTAGCCCCATCCCATTCCTTCTAGACAAAAAGAATCAAATTTAAAATAAAATTTGCACTTGTGGTAAAAGGAAAACTTACAAACAGCCCAAAATAAACCTCCAATCAGTATGCAATTGCTGTCAGAAAAGCAAGTAAGTAAACATATGCAGCTGGAACAGAAAGCATTGAAATAGTATTACTGTAACGAATAGTATCTTCTTCTAAATCTTATTGTCCCCCTGGTGGTCACTCCATTTCAAAGGATCCAAGACATAAGGGAGATGCAAGATAGGCCAAGGAAGCCTGAACTGTTGCTTACTACAGCTCCACTGTCCTATTTGCTGCTCCCAGCCACATGGTCCTCACCCTTCTCCTGCATCAGTGTTGTCACCTCAGCCCAAGATGATGCAATTCATCTCACTAAGGTGAACTAACCTAGCAAAAAAGCAGACAGTTTTTGTCCAGCTTAGCGAACTGAAATGACTCAGCTAAAGATTAGGTAAGTGCCAGAGCTAGTGGGACCAAATAGTTGGAGAGCAGTTGCACTCCAGAAGGAATGCAACAGACACGAAATGACTAAGGATAGAGTACAAAGTACAATTTTCAGTTCATTCCAGCCCCTTAATATAAAAAACAATAACATGTAATGACTGTGAAGAAAAAAATTAAAAAATCCATTTAAGAGAATTTAACTTCAAAAGGCTCAACTAACTTGTGAAACCTACTACCACAGGATGAAAAGTGAAATCAAAGACTTGGCAAGATTTAAAAGAAAAGATCAGAGTTGATATGAGAAATAAGAACTGCTAGTGAGAATAGGTAATGCTTACCAAAAAAAAAAAAAAAAAAAGTTACAAGAAATAAAGAAACTCCATTTCAGAGTGAAAGCTGGCCTCTAACCTTAGAGTTTTAGAAAATCATTGCCTAAGGGTAGGCTAACCTATAATTGTCTGCTGCAGGATCCTTCAATTTTCTTCAAACAGCTGATGTGGGTTGCCAGCAGTGTCACAAACAGAACTCAGGATCTGTCTAGGAGACTGAGTAGCACTGGTTTACAGACCTGAGATGATTCTCCAAATCCTGACTTCTCCACTTCTTCTGACGTACCAATTGCCAGAATTAAATAGTCTCTGTATAAGGCATTGGTGAGGCCATTCTCAAAAAAGACAACTACCATTTTGTAGTCACTCTAGGTACTCCCCTGATCATTACACTGCAAATTAAGTCACCCCTCAGAGCAATTATTTTCCACTTAGTTTATGACTAGCTAATTATACTCCTGGGTCTCTGAGATACTTTGAAAGAGAAGAGTTCCTTCCCTAGTTCTCTAACTGCCTCCTGTGATGGATACCCCTCCACCTCAAAAGTATCACTCTCAAGGATGGAAATCATACACGGCTTCCTCTGCCCTTCTGCCCTGGTGCCACCTTGCCCTGGAAGCATGCCTCCCTACCCTTCCCCATATTGCCTGTCCTGGGAGCAGTCTCACCTGCTGATTACTAGGAGAATAGGGGGCTTCATGCCTGGAATTTCCTGTCCCAGACTCGCCTGCAGGAGCCTGAAAGAGAGAAGACAAAGCTAGATAGTTACTGTACAGCAGCAACTTCCATGCCTCTCCCTTAGCAGTGAGACCAGGAGGCAAAGGAGACCACTGACATTCAGCCCAGGGCCAACTATGGGCCACCTCACTGTGAGAGAGCAGAGTTAGCATTGGGCCCAACAGCAGCTGCCACATGGTAGAAACTTGCAAAAAGCACTAGAAACAGCAAGGGAATGACATTAAACATTGGAACTGAGATCATATCCAAACACCCTGCAAGGCCAACTTACAAGCCTTCTGCCTTGTAAGACATCCCCAGGAATCCTCTCCCCCTAACTTCTCTTTAGCCCTCAACAGACTGGGCTACAGTCTAGGCAAACCTCCTGTTGTATAGACACTGAGCAAAAAAGAAGCCACTGCCAACTGAAAGGGGACAAGATTCATTACCAGCCAGCTACATCCATTGATGTTGGCCTACTAGTAAGACCTTTATGAGTAGTCCAGACCATAGGAATGACAGGGCTCTCACCCCTTCCACAGGAATACACGATCACCAGCGCTCAGGATGAGCCAGCCTACAGCCAGCCCCAACAGCTACAACAACAGAGTGCAGTCCCAATAATTACCTGCAGTCTGTCCACAGGATTAAGGAGCACGATTTAAAAAGCCTTGGGCAATGGTATTTCTACTGACCAAGCCAGGAGATGGGATCTGAAGTTCATATTGGAGCACAGAAAACATCTAACCCTTCTTAGCACTATAATGACAGACAATGCGGCAGCAGCAACCCATCTACTTCCATGCCTCCACTACAGAGTGTTCTTGCTCACCCTGCTTCTGGCTACTGCTATCCAAGTCTTCCTGTGTGCCAGCACATGCACCTTACCAATCCCCAGGGCAGGAGCTGTTCTACAATACTGTTTTTCAGGGACTTCAGCTCCCTAACCCAGCTGACACACGACTGCTCCAGTTCTGGTGTCAGCGCACAGGACGAGAACATGCAGACAGGGGGAACTGATCCCTTCTGACAGCAACGTAGAATTAGATTAGCTCCAGCTAACTGTGACACCCACCTCCAGACTGATGATAGCTGATCTGGCATAAAGTCTACCTTCAAAAAGGGTCAGTGCTCTGTGACCACTGCTTTTTTGATCTTTTTTGAACTCTCAAGCTGGATGTCTATAATGTCCAAACCACAGCCTTTGACTTTCAATATACCAAGAGGTTACAGATATTCAACTACATGCCTTGCTCTATTGCTTATCTGCCTGCACGTCTGTGAAAAACAAATTCTTACCAAGGACTAGGCTAAAAAACACCTAAGAGAACTACAGCTGAGTGTTGCTTTGTTTGTTTGCTTTTTCTTCTCTGCGCGTGGGCTGTTTGTTTGTGGTTGTTTTGCTTCTCTTGCTTTTCAGGCTTCCCAAAAGGCAGAGAAAGGAAGAAGGGGAGAGTGGTGTGGTGCTAATCTAGAACATAGTACGTTTGGGTCTAGTCCTTGCTCTGCCACAGGCTTCCCGTGCAGCAGTGAGAAAGTTAAATACGGATTTCCCAGAGCAGAAAGCAAAGTTCTCCCTTGAAATCTGAAAGTCTAGATATACTGTAACGTGTCACTTCAAGGAACAGCACGCTCCTGGGCTGTAGATTAACTGTCAGCTGCACTGCCTCTTAGTTTTCAGAGGTCTAAAAACAGTTGCGTTCGTTCAGGCCCAGATACATAAGTGTGACACCACTGCCATTCTTCTGCAAGCCCTGTCAACTCCCCACTCAGAACCACAGCAGACAGGGAACACTGCTGCTCCTAGCCTGATCCCTACCCACCCAGAGAGACACTGGGGAAGTCGCCTGACATCACTGCCTCCCCTCGAAGAGGGGCTCAGCAGCATGCACACTTGGCAATAACTGGGGTACATTAGTGGCTGGAAGACAACTCACTGACCGTCAGCGACTGACAGCCTCCGCACGCAACACTGGAGAAGCACATGTGTTAGGTGGGACGAGCCCCCGCCAGGCCTCGTGCTGCCTGGCATCTGGGGTCCAGGGCATGCGCAGGGGTTTAGTAGAGTGCAAGTGGCCTTAACTGCATGACTGCATGCCACACACAGCATGCGGTGGGACTGCTTGCCTTGGAGTAAAGGTTGGTCTTCAGCACTCCCTCCCTGCCATAGCCCAGGGGCGGGCCCCCCAGGCAAGCCTTGCCTGCTGCTTTCCCCCTGCGGTTAGCCACCACAAAGGGGTTCTCACTGAAGAGGATCGGCTGAGAGTCGATCATACACTCTTGCTCTGGCGTCTTTGGCATCTGGTCCTGGGACAAGGGGCAACCCGTGGGGTCCTGCTTGTCTAGCTGGGGCTTTTCTGCCCCGCTCGTGCACTTGTCAGGTGATGCATGGTCCTGAGGAAGGCCAGCTGCGCTTCCGATGATCGGGCCTGCAGCTGTTTCTGTGTATGAATCCCGGCTGTCCTGCACCACTGGCAGAGACAGCATAGCGCAGTCACCCTCCATTCTGGAGCTGGCCTTATTATACAGAACAAGCTGAGAGGAAAACAAAAGGATCAGAAAGAAATAAGGAGAACAGAGTAAAGGAGAGGATGGAGAAAATACAGAGCAGCTGTGGATTCTGAAGGACAGGGGAGAGAATTCCAATACTAATGCCCACACGACTATCCCCTCCCTCTCTTCTACTCTACCACCAAACTTGTAATCCCGAATGCTACTTCCAAGAGAGAACCTTGCTATCAGCACACAATACATACACCAAATAGTTGACAGGCACAGGTACACTCCCCGCACTTTTCCAGCTCTCATACACATCCAGTCTGCACTTCAGCAGCTCACCAGTAACACTGCTGCTCTCTAGCAAAACTGATTGCCAAAACCTACACAAGCACACATCGTCTCCCATCTCATTGCAGCACATCCTCAATTCAACTCTACCATCACATAGCCAAACATCAACTGTCTGACCCCAGCATACTTTCAAGCAATTCCAACGCTTTCATGCAGAATAACACCTCTCACCTCACTCCAATGCATTTCCATACAGATACACAGTTATCACCATATCATCTACCCCATGCATCTCCATCACACCTACATGGCCAAACACACTTTTATGGCCCCACTTCATCAAAATACACACCAACAAGTAACAAAGAGCTAACAGACCACAGATCCTTTTGAGTGCTCTTACTGAAGGCAGGACTGAAACAGAGCTTCAGTTCTGCCTAGGCTCAACTGTACCTATCCAAGATGAAGCACTGACCTTTCCTCTTTTAATACTATAAAAGAGAGTTTGTTACGCCAGCCAAAGCCTTCTTCAGGGAAGCAAAGATAATCAGAGAGCAATGATCAAATCTCCTTCTATCCAAGTGCCTGCCGGGGAGCAGAAAGACCTCTTCTGCTCAGAGCACATTCTCCAACTCCTGTGTCATGGCAGCATTCACAAAAATAGCTCTCAAGGGCTGGGTGGGCTGGTGACTACAATGGCAGCTGAGAGGCTCAGGAATTTCTGAGGCCCTCCCCTAGCCCCTCAACCCCAACCCAACCCAAAGCAGTGGCTGGCAGAGCCCTGGCTCATATCATATTTCTTCAGACAGTGAAGCCTGTGCTACGCTTAAAAATTTTGCTATTGTAGCTATGTGACTTTCCAACGTAAAAAAACCCTACCAAAAAAACCCCAAATTCCAACCTTCTTTTCCCAGAGTGCCATAAACTACACTAGAAGAGCTCTAGTGCACACAAAGTTATGCCAGGCAAAAAGTACTGTCAGGAACTTTATCTGTTCATTGGGGATGCTGTAACGAAAACACTGCCAGCAATCCACCACCGCCAAGTGGGTTTGTTGGTTCTACAGCCAGGCCCGTCCGACACCACTGCCGCTTTGCCTTGCCGAGCAGAAGAGCACAAACACTGACCAACCAGGGTTCCAGGTGAATCCCACCACCAAGGCCTACTTTGCTTTGCATGAAGGGAAAAAGTAAACACTTCTATGGCACTGTGACAATGGGCATCTCACCAAGACTGCGTGAAGTCTGATAGTCCATGGGGAGCCACAATCCCTATTTCGTTCATGGACATGACTGGAACTGAGCTTCATCTACCCCTCGTTTTAATCTCCAGCGCTTCTGCTGCAGCAGTGTATTCCAGTGCAGGATGCCTCCCTCCCTTTACTTCACAGCGGGCTATTTTTATCAGACAAGCAACAATTTCTATTTTGGGTAAGCAAAGATTTTGGCAATGCTGTGTGCTTTTCCCAGCCTTGCCTCTGTCACTCCCCAGTCTAGCAGACAGGACAATCGTGTTTTACCCTGCATCCTCCAAGGCAAATACAGAAGAAATGCATTTGCAGTTCTGATCCATGACTTCGCCCCAGACATGGAAAGAAATCTAATTTTAAGTCTAATGAACAAGTACAGAGAAAGAATCAATGGCTAGAAATTGAAGATAAATAAATTCAGACTAGAAAGTGCAGATTGTTAATTAACTAACCATGGTGACATGCTACTGAGAGATGTAAAATCTTCTCCATTTCTTATAGTCCAGAAAGCAAAACTAGACTTTAAATGTTTTGTTGTGGCTAGATGCAGTCATTCATGGGTATGGTTTCCAAGCCTGTACTATGCAGGAGACAGAGACTGTAATAGCTCTTTTATTACTGTGATGGCAGTATTCAGACACTGTAGTGCACTGGGTAGTCTGCAGACATCAAGTTACTGACAAGCTGGCACAGCCGGAGGGCATCACTGAGACGAGCATTCTCATGCAGGTTTCAACTGGAATTTTTCAGTTCGGGTTTTAAAAGTATACAAACAAAACAGGCTTGCATCTCATTAAGCCTTTGTTAAATCTTGCTCACAAAAGGACCAATATACAGCAATACTGATTAATCCAAGATACACAACCATCTGCCCCCTTCTTTAGGGGCAATTCTTGGGGAATCCTCATGACAAATTCCACCCACAATCTACAGCAGTCACGACAGAGGTCTGCACCTCCTCCTGTTCGACAGTGTGAAGAACAGCAAGGCCCTGCAACCCCCTTGCAGGGAGCTATACAACAAAAGATATGTAGACACTGTTTAGAGGAGAATGTACGTGGTGAGAAAGTTGGCCTAGAGACAGGAAGAGAAGGAAAAATACTATGGGAACTGGGAAATAGCATTAGTCCTCTTAATTCAGTCAGACTGTCTGGAGATAGACAACCTGTCAATTGAACCGCGTGCTTTACTGCTGGCCAGACTGACCTGTGTCTGAGTCTTCCAGGCAGTCACCAAATAGGCTCCTGAAAGAACGCCAGAACCTTGCTGTCCTCAAAGCCCATATCTCCCTGTACTCATGATCTAGGCAGACATATTTATTCAAACAGAGCAAAGACAGGGCTGGGCAAATGACAGCTGGAAAAAGATAAACATGGGCACCAATTGGCCCTTCCCCTGAAACAGGACATTTATAGATGCCGCCCATACAGCCCGGCATTCCAGCATGTTCAGCCCCACATTCCAGTGCCAGGCGTTCCTGGGCTGACATGGACTGCTCAGGCACAAGTTCCCAAATGCTGCTCTGCTCTGAACAACACTAGGGCTGTCCAGCAAAGAGCCAGCTGCTTGCGTGGGGCTGGCTCTCTCCTTGTTTCCAGCTACTAAGTTACACTAAGAGATGCTAAAAATACATTAAACCTTTTCCCGATAATACTTTTCTGTGTGAATAGCCAGGAGAGAAAACCCAAAAGCTGGGGAGTATGGGAAGGAACAAAATGAGACAAAGCTGGGCTCTAATCAGGGTGAAAGCAGAAGAGCAAGAGGGCCTGAAGCCAATGAGAGGATAGATGAATAGGAGAGGAGACCTGTCTGGATAGAATGAGATGGAGGCAGTAATGGTAAAAGAGATGATCCTGAAACAACAGAATGGGAATGCAGAATCTGATGATGACAGCAATGGGTGGTCTTGCTGCAATAGGAGGAAAGAAATGGACGTGAAGACTGAGGATGTTTGTGAAGGAGCAGGCAGAAACCCAGTGAAATAGGTACGATGCAGGGAAGATAAAACATGACCAAAGGAAGCAAAAGATGGAGAGGTGAGGCAAGATTTTAAACAACACAGGAGAGACGGATGACTTTGTAATCTGTGAAGTTTCTGAAATCTGGATTTTCTCTTGGCTGAGCCACCACTACATATCAGGGACTGAAATGCAGGTCATGGACAGGAGTATCCAAGGCCATATCAGGGCTAAGTCATGATATGCAATCACTGCCACTTTGCCTTTTGCAGTCCTAGATGGATCTTGACTTTCTTTTAATACTTTTGGTATCAGCACACTGCATCCCTCCTCCTAAACAACATCCCACAATAAATTTACACCTAAGCTATGCACACATTGTCAGGAAGAATCTTCCCCTCCCTCTTCTGCAGCTTTCAGTAGGGGCTTCCTTCCATGATAAATCCCCTGCACTCTCCCATTCACATGTATCCCTCTCTCCTCTTGGGCTGTTCTTTCTGCCTTGTTCAAGACACTTCCCTTTGCATCTTGGCAATTACACAGGCCACTTCCCTTTCCAAAATGGAAAGTGACCTGGCTCTCTGCTCTCCTCATTTTCTTATTCTAATCTTTCTTTTGTAGCTGCCTCCTGTTTCAGACAGTGTCAAAGTCTACCACAGTTCTGCTTCCCAGTTTTCCCCTGCAGAGAGCACTGTCATCCGTCTCATCAGGGCACAAGGAGAGGGCAGGTAACAGAACAACCACGGCTTCCCCCACGCAAGGACCCACATCTCAACAGCCCCTCACTTACAGTGCGATTGACTCTCTGTAAGCCACTGCTGGGCAAAGCAGCCAGGGTCCGATAGTCCAGTCTCAAAGGTTCACTGGTGATATTCTGGAGAGGGGCAAGGGGGGGAGCAAGAAAAACACAAACACCAGGAAGAGATCAGGCCAGAAGTCAACTAAATCAACTAGAAAGAGCAATTAAAAGGAAACCACCCCTAGTAATAACCAAGGCCTTATCTCCAAACTCTGCAGAAAATTCCCATTGCCTGGAAATGAACCTGGAATTGTTCCAAACACAACGACGGGCACCCATGACAGAGGCCAGGCTTGAGAAATACTGCAGAGAACAGGTCACTCTGGGCCCTTGGTCACCCACTGGTGCACAGATCCCCACCATTCTTCCTGCCCCCATGGGCACATGTCCACTCCCTTATAGGGGGAGAGGAGAATGTGACATACGTATCAGTTTTCTCCAAATAGCATCCAGAAAGGCTTCCAGTCTGGATTTGGAGACATTTGAGAGTGCAAATCTACAATTCCTGTACAGTATCTTTTCTCAACCTTAACTCACACTCATTATATAATTTCATTTGATTTTGCTTCCCATTTGCATGTCTGCCTTTCTAATTCAAGCCGTTGTTTTTAACCATTCCTTCCTCAATCACATTACAGATTTCTTCACTTCTGGTATCTTCTTACACTCAAAAGTCAAGTCTTTGGGGGTGGGGGAGTGGAGAACAGAAGTTACAGGGAATGAGCACTTTTAGAGGTATCACCAGCCTTCAAGTCCAGCTCAGCCCTTTTCTGCCACTCTCCAACCCTCCCACCATGCTCCTCACCTCTGCCTCCTCCTCAAGTTGCTGTGTGGCTGCCTCCCGCTCCCTACGCATCCACTCCTTCCATGAGACAGGACAGAGTCAGAGCAGCATCCAAGCAGCACAGGCAAAGAGAGAGGGAAAGACGTCAGCACCATGCTGTGCAGCAACTCCAAAGTGGGGACAAAGGAGCAGGAACAGCACTGGTGGCAGGAGAGGGCAAGCAGAAACCCAGCGCATAGGTTGGGCCCAGGGACAGAGGAGCTGGAATTCTGCATGAGTTCAGTTATCACCAGCAAAACAGACAGGAATGGACACCCCGTACAACACAGGCCAGGATGTCACCAAAGGAGGGGAAGAGAGCAGACATCTCTAAGATTCTCAGCAGGGTCAATCCTGGGGAAAAGTGAAATGAGCTAAAGCCCCCCCCCGCCCCAAGCACAAGGTACGCCATCACCAAGGGAAAGGAGAAGATTGCTTATTGTGAGAAGAGACATCTTGACAGAGCACAGACTGGAGAGGCTGGAAGGGAATGAAAAAACAAATCTACAGAGCACAGGCCTAGTTGTCACTAAGGAAAAAGACCTAAAAAAATCACGTGCTTGTTTATAGCATCACAGCCAAAAGACTATATATAGATACAGAAATTGTATAAGCATAAGGCAGAGCTTAAAATCAGCTGGTCAGCTCTCAGTCATTCAGCGCAGCACAGGAATATTGTAAGAGTGACCAGTGACTAATCTCATAAGCCCCAGCTATGGGCTTGCTTCCAAGCTGCAAGAGGAAGGTAGTAATATGTTACTTGTCTTAAAGAATTATTTCTGTGCATTTATACTTTTGTAACTTTTTGCCCAGCACCTATGCTGCAGAGTGAGGGCTGTGGACAAAAGCAGCATCGTTCTTGCATTCTATTGTGCATTGCAACCCTCCTGGCTGCTCCTCCCAAACAGTAGCAACCAGATGGTCCAGAAGTCCCAAGGCTAGAAGGATGGGAGGTGAAAGGCATCCGAGAAATACAGAGGGAGTTAACTGAAAATTCTGCTAAGCACCTAGGCCCTTCTCTTCAAAAGCTTCTGTGCATTACCACTAGTACATAATCAGTGTCCCACATCACACCCTTGGATCTCCAAACAATAATGAGCATCATGAGAAAAAACTAATGCTCCGGAGGATCACAAGACCCAAAGGGCTATTTACGGATATTTAAGCTAAAGTCTGTTCTGAATCTGGTTATGCTTATTTTGGACAAGTGTTATCTGTAAGGTGAGTGTTCAAGCTGATATTAAACTTGTATGTGATCCTCCTCTGAGGTCTTAAGTTGAAAAGAGACAAGAGCACCAGCCAGCCCAGACAGAGCTACAGAATGTTCAAAGTTCATCTCTGACAACATCTGGGGAGCCTGGAGAAGCTCTGGATTAAGATTAGAAAAATAAGTACAGCTCTAGAGTTGGGATAGAGAAATGCACTGTGAATCAGTCCATGGTGATTTGGAGTTACTAATACTGCTATTAGAAACTGAATTATCAAAGTACTGAACTTGAGAGATGTATGGAGTGAGGGCAACAGTGGTATCTGAAAACCTCTGCAGGACTAACTGTGAGCATAGCAAAGCCAAAATTCTTCCCATTTCTTCCATTCACAAGCTTACTGTAAGGAGGCACATTTGATCTCTGTCACTCTTGTGCAAAACCAAACATGAAACACTGAAGTATTAGAGGATGGTCCAAAAATGGTGACATGAATAGTATTACTGAGCATCTGGCACTGAGGTGGGAACTTCCTACGGCATTACAATGGCTACCATACAGTGCTGGCTCCATCACTGGTACAAATTTAATCATCAAAACCAGTATTAGAGACAGAATCCCAGTTTCAAGGTCACACTAAAAGGCAACAGCAGAAAAATGTGTCTTTGCGCATGGGTCTCAGGCCATGGATCCCAAGACGTCAGACAAGTCTGGAGCATTCATTGCTACCTCCTCCTAGTACCCTAATGGAAGGGGCACCAAAAAATATGAAATCCTTTAAAGGCACAGGCAATTCTGGAGGAGACTCTTGGTCTCTGCTGATCACCAGGCTACAGGCCTACTTCTCAGCTCTTCAGAGGTTGGGACAGACAACATTGTAATTATACTAAGCCACACTATAGCAAGAAAAAAGGCAGTATACAGGAATACATACCTTAGAAGTCCCTAAATACACGTCACTGCAACCTCAAAATATTGCTTTAAAAATCTATCAAAAATAAAACATCCAAGAAAGATGAGCCATGATTACTGTGTATTGTTCAGCCTCCAGGAAGAATAATGATATTTGTTATGAGATGCCCACTGTTGTTTTGAAATATTACTGATAGCTGAATGACTAGCTATTGCCAAGTTTTTTTTCTTTTATATTAACCATTTTAATAAAATTTCAAGTTCAAATTTTCCATAAAAAGCTATCATAATACCATCAGCACTTTTTGAAATGAGATATGGCCAAGGCTGCATCACCAATCATAAAGGTTTTTCTGTTTTTTTGACAAAGTCTCTGGAGTGTTTTAAAGTAATCTCAGCATAAATTTTGGAAAAGCCTTATCTACCTAAGACTGAGCTAATGCAACCTGCTCAGACAGAGTAGCATGGTTTTGGAGCCAGAATTGCTCTTCTTGGTTTATCCAGAGGTGTTAGAAATGCTGATAATGACTCATAGTACCTGAAGTCTCCTAGAGAATATTCAAATCCACATGCTACCAACATAAAACTGATAGGAATACCTTTTGCTGTAACAGTAACACTACAAAATCAGTTTTTCTGAAACCACAACAAACCACCCTCAGTTCCTTCCTAAGCAAGGAACAAGATATTTTATAGGAAAGACCTAAATCTGATCTAAATTGGCTCTGCTCTGAGCTGAACCAAGTGACCTGTAGAGGTCCCTTCCTACCTAAATTATTCATAGAATCACAGAATAGTTTGGGTTGGAAGGGACCTTTAAAGGTCATCTAGTCCAACCCCCCTGCAATGAGCAGGGACATCTTCAACTAATCAGGTTGAAGATTATTCTAGAAGGTCATTCCACTGGCAGAATTCCCATCTAAGTATAGATCTCAAACACCACCAGAACACCTTGCAGATACTTAGGACAGAAATCCCTTGTCTTATTCTTGCACATGCTGACACCGATCTAAGCTGTAGGCCAGCAAAGGTAAATCAAAGCTTCCAAAGGGAGTCTGCAACACACTGAACCCCTTTTGTCTCTCTACCCCAGTCTTTTGTAAAATTGTACCCTGCGTAGCCCATTGCAGTCACTGACAGAAGGCAGAGTAGGATTATACAAATATGAAATATATGTGTGTATTTAATGATTATATATATTGCACGCCTGGAAGGTCATACGGCCATTTTCTTGTTCATTTTCCTGTTCATGGACTGTAGTCTGTGCCATTGTCTATTCAAAACCTTGACTGTTTTTTTCCAAAACAAGTAAAATCTCAAGTGTTAGCTAAATTATAAAGCTCACCTCCATCCAGAATTGCCAATATAACTACAACCTTGTGGGGTAGCAAATGTAAAAAAACCTGAGTGATTACAACTACAGAAAGAACCTAGAGAAATATTAGGTATATCTAAACTGGAAGCCTGAAGAAACACCTGCAAAACGTACACATACTGCTCTGCCAGGAGAGCAGATTCCTAAGTGACAATACTGAAAAATTCAATTTTCTCTCATCTTCCAAAAGAATCTGACTGAATAAATTAGTTTTAAGTGGGATAACTAGAAAACCCAAGTCCCCGAGGGGCTTGACTCTGCTAATCTATTTCTGTGAAAGGCTGAAATAGTGGGCAGAAATACAAAATTCTCATAATGAATAAGAAAAATGATAATGTAAACTGAAGAGCACAAACTCGTGATTGATTAACAGTGCCACTTCTTCAATTCGGGGCAATTTTGAGCTGTGCATTCTCATCTTTGCTCATAAAAGCTCTGTCAGGGCATGGAGTGCTGTACCGAGAGAACTGTGGGACTTCCAAGCTCATATGCCATTTTTCTCAAAGTTGCAGCTTGGCCAGAATGTACCAGCAAGTAACAAAGATGAACTTTGCAAATAACAGAAGAGTACCGCCAAAGAGGTACATTGGAAGATATGGCAAAGCCAAAAAGCAGCTAGAATAACTGAGCGGTGCACTATGAAGAGAGAAGGCCCAAAGCCCCCCATGGCATTAACAATAGGATAGAGATAATCTGTGGCATTTTCCTTAGGGCTCACAGGCTTGGCAGAACCACTGTCAGAACAGATTCTGCTACGTGAAAAATCTCTCACCACCTTCTCCATTTCTTCTCTCTCCCACTGAGTTGCTTCTCTCACCATTTCCATCTCCTAGGAGAGACCAAAGTTAGAGCCGCTTCACCCAGTGCTCTCTCCTCACTCGGAGCACCTGTAACCTCATGAATGTTTCAGAGTCCCGTCCTAGTGTGTTCCTGATGAAAGTGCTGGGACCTGCTCATCCCATAAAAAGGAAGTACACTACCCATTATGTTGCAGACTCCATGCACCAAGGGAGACACTAGAGTTTTTCATAAATTTTTTCCACTGCCTAACATTCTCCCAGTTGTAGCCAGAATACCCACCTTCTGTAGGATCTCCAGTTCTTCAGGGCTTAAATCCCGATCAATGGAAGAGATACTTTCCAGGCTATTCTTGCGTCCGATACCAGCAGCAAAAGGGTTTGCAATAATTCCTGGGGACATCTACAAAGCAAAAAGGCAAAAAACATGGTGGAAGCGCTCAGCATGCCATACAAAAAAATTCCATATCCTGGGCTCACAGATGCAGAGTACCAAGACCATCCTAATTAAGTCAGAACTCTTTCACAACTTGAAACATTATTTCAGCTGTCAATTACTCAAGGAACTTCAGGTATAAGAAAGATGAATTTAAATTGAAACAGGTACAGAAAGGGGATAAAGTGACCAGGGATTAGGTACATATTCTAGTGGAGAATAAAAAAAGCTTACTTAGTAAGCCTTGAAAAAAGAAAACCTAGAAAGCACAGGATCGCTATGGGTAGGTGTTACCCTGTGGGGAAAGGCAAACACCAATAAACAGACAGGCAATTTACTTTAAATATAACATTGGCACAAGAAAAAATAGGCGTAAGTAGCCTGGAGAAAATTAGCTTGAAAACGACATTTCTAACCAGTGCAGTGATATTGTGAAACAGTTCTGCAATCAGCAGGAGAGAGACAGTCTTTAGAGACTATTGCTTTTATAAACTGCCAACCACCTGCAGTTCATATAGCAGGAGACCAGACTTTGAAATCTGGGACTTCAAAAACAAAACCAACAAAAAACCCCAAACCCCACAACAAAAAAAACAACTACAGCAAAAGGTTGGAAAAATCCAGCAATCTTCTAAGAAGAAAGAAGTGGGATCCTCTTGTGGTACTGGCCAGTACAAGGGCACCCTGCACTTCAGTTCTCACCTCAATAGCAGCTGCAGCCTTGGGATCAAAGCCATCACACACTAGCACAAGGAGCGCGTCACCCACACTTCGGAGTATCTGCACTGCTTCTGTATGTGTCATTCCCAGCAAACTCTGATGATTCACCTCCAGGATCCGCATTCCCACCTTCAGACGGCCATCCCGGGCTGCAGCCCCAGAGGAGCTCACCTATAACAAATGGGGTGAATCAAGATATCATGTAAGGAGGTAAGAGAAGACTATAGAGCATGGGGAGTATCAGGAAGAAGGAATGAGAGAGGACAGCATACAAAGGAAAAAGGGAAAAAAGGCTGTGGCTACATGTCAGGGAAAGCATCTGGAAGTACTCATATATACTTACGGAGAGGGTAGAAAAGGAAGAACATGTACAGTTTGGTAGAGGAAACAGGTGTGAAAAAAAACCTCTTATCGGAGATAAAAAGAATCTGTATTTGAAATGTGTTGTCCCAAGGAAAGAAACTGCTTTTGTTTTGTCATGAAGCAGGTGAGAAAGAAAGCTCTCGCATCTATGATTTATCTTCACAGAAAGGGAAGTGTAATAGGTTTTTGTTGGGGGAGAGAGACAGAAAATGCAAGCATAAGGATAATTTTTGTAGATAAAGATAAATGAGGCATAAAGACTTTTCACTGTCTTTGTGGTAAACAGGCGTAACAAGTTACGCATGTCTGTCATTTTCCATCCTCTCTTTCAGAGAAATAATGTGTAACTCCTATTTTCTTTCCTCAGCATGTCACAAGAACTCATACTTGCCTCATGTACACAAGCTGTCACCAGGGGAAACAACTGCATGCAGCATATTGATAAGACACATGAAAGCCAGAGTTTGTCTTAAACAGTGCAAGCACTCATGTATGTTTGAGGAGAGAATGAATGTGCATACTTTGCCACGAGAACAAAGGCAGTAAAAGCAAAGAGTTTTATTCCTCTTTTTCCCCTTCAGAACAGGGAAGAGAGACTGCGGGACATGCTGTGGGTACAAAGTGAAAGAAAAGAAAAAAACAAAAAATAACCCCACAAAAACCCAAACACATGCAAACATGAGGCTCAGGAGAAATATGCAAGCTGGGGAAGTGAGAAAAAAATTTAACAATGGCAATAGGAGAAGCTACTATCAGGAACCAGACAGAAATAAAGGATACAACTTAAAGTGCCTTAGGGAAAGGAACAGAATCACCAAATGGGCATTGCTTTTTTCTAAGAAACCAAAAGGCCTGGAACAAAATGGGATGTACACACAGTCAACCTAGATCAAATTAAGACCTTGGTACTTTTGGTATACAGACAGACCTCACTGGGAACACCAGAGACAAACGAACAGCTTCAATTCAAAGGCCCAGTCTCAAAGCAAAAGAACCAACATGACTACACTTTACAAAGAGAATTGTGACCAGTGCTACACAAGGGCTTCGCAGAAAGAATACGTCAATGTCAGGGATCTCAAGCAAAGCCTGTAGATGTATGGCGAACATAAAGGAGAGCACAAGGGCACACAAAGTTGGTTGCTGGGTGGGGGAAATGCAAGGACATGCATGACTGGTTGTCAAGGTAGGATGGAGGCACAAATAACATCAGAGGAAGGAAAGAAAGAAAGAAAGAAAAAACTACTGCACACCACATATTACTGGGATCAGAGAGTGAAAAAAACCCCAAACAAACCAACTGTATGGGTGTTTATTTGATTTATGAGAGCTGTTCTGGAGAAAAAATGACGGATATATGTTTAATAAAGTACCTGTAAAAAGAGGAGAAAAAATGCTGCATGCTTTTTTTTTTTTTAAAAAAAAAAAAAAAGGTTTGGAGGGAGGGAAAGCAGCCATGCATGCCTACACATAATTTCTTCAGGGCTGTAA
This sequence comes from Haliaeetus leucocephalus, assembly GCF_000737465.1. NCBI lineage: Eukaryota > Metazoa > Chordata > Aves > Accipitriformes > Accipitridae > Haliaeetus > Haliaeetus leucocephalus. Next base: position 174,397 of record NW_010972654.1, read on the forward strand.
AGGAAAACATTTAAGTATGTGTGAGTGCGTGTGCATGCACAAAAGTGGTCACATGCAGCTGAATGGATAAAGACCGAATACTCACAATTTCTTTTCCAGGGAGAGCAAGTGCATAAGTGTGACAGTAGAACACCCAGAAATAATGGGAGGAGGTGAAGTTAATGTAGAAAAATGTCCTTAATGCCAACTGTCATCTGTATTATTGATATGTCACTGAGGGACACTGAATTATCCCCATTGAGACAGATCATGAATTTCAAATTGTAGATATAATTTATACTTCTCATAGTATTCAACTTGTAACACTTCATCAAGAAGGTTTTAAAAAGGAAGAATCAGATTACAAGTTTTTAAAAAATGACAATTAAGGGACTCAATGGAAATGCAAATTAAGAAAAACTTAGAGAAAGAAGGTAGTAATCAGACGTCCAAAGCGGAGGAATAAGAAAAAGCACTGCTTTGTCTCTCAGTTACTGGAAATACACAGACAAAATAAGAGAAGCAGGAAGAACACTCTGGTTAGGACCGAGAAGAGATATCAAGCTGAAGTAACACAGTTGAAGGGAGAGCAGACAAGTTCAGTACTTTGGTTCTCCACAGGCCAAAACAAATACTATTTAAAAAAAAAAAAAAAGGGGGGGGGGGTAAACTAACCGTGCAATGGGACTAAAATGTAAGCCTTCCAAACACCTAAATGCTGTAACACTGAAGGAGATAAAACCAAAACCAAACTTAATCATTAAAAATAATTGTAGGTTACAATAATCTTAGGTTTTGTTTTACAGCTATTACAAATATTGCAGTTGAATGTGCAACTATTACTTTGATAGAGTGAATTTACTCTTTTAACTTTAGAACTCAGATAAAGAAGTTATATCCAAGTAGTAACAAATGTTGACTATTCCCTTTCTTTGAAAGTAGCCACCATCCAGCAAGGATTAAGACCTCTACAGCTAGAGCCGAGTTTCTACCCTACCATACCAGCTAAAGAGGCAACCAGTGACATCCAGAATTCCCCTTTGGTCAGCAGCAAGACCAAAAACTACACCACTTAACACTATGCTCTGTTGCTAACAAGAAAGAGGCGGCAATACTTTTTGGCAAGGGTCAGGAGGAGCATAAGCTTATACACAGTATATTGTTGAAAAGAAAACATGTGTTACTTCTTGGGGAAAAGCGACATGACAAATAAATATGCACACAAGCAGTCATTTACAAAGGAAAGGGAACAAAATTACAGACACGGTGCGTGGCACAGGAGGAAAGGTAAGCAATTCATAATGCTTTCAATCAAAGGAGGAAAGAGCATGCATGTTTGGGTGGGCAGGAAGGCCACAAGCACTTGGCGAAGCAATAGGAGCGGAGGGGAAAAGGAAAGATGTATGGGTTTATGTCACAGAAAAAAAGGCAAGAGAAGAAATGCAAAGCAAAATAAAAGCAAACATAGAAAATGAAAGAAGAAATTTTGTAGCTGTTCTAGAGGAGGAAACATGAAACAGATGCGCCTCCTTCAGTGGGTGGAGAATACTCCCGGAGAATTGATGTACCCAGTGAAAAGTGGAGAGAGTATATCGAACAAGTTCCACAGGGATCACTCTTTTCCCTAGCAGTCCTTGCATGCAACCAAGTTGCAGAGTTAGTGGTCTGGTACCTTAGAAATGAAGATGCCTTCATCAGTGGGATCGAATGGATTTCCAGCATGACCTTTTGCTCCACCCCGGATGCTGATGCCCAGCTTTTCTCCTGGAGCCTTTTCAATGCATATTTCCTGTAAACACAGAAAAGGTATCCTTGTTTCTGGGTCAAGTTCAGACTGGAATTGTTAGGGAAACACTCCTAGTAGCTGGCCATATTCTAAATACCCTGAAAAGGACCTGAATTAGACCTTTCACTCATTTGGCACAGTTTATTCCTTCTGATGAGGCTCTGCCCTTTTCTGTATTTGTCTCCTGTTCAGGTCTGGTCTTCATGAAATCTGATCATTCTCTGATCACAGTTATCACCATGGGCATGGCAAGAGACCCTCCACAGTCCTCAACTGGATATATACTTAGAAGAGACTGGATTCTACCAAAAGAGAAGGAAATTTCAACTAGAAGTTTGGTTGTACCCTAGTCCCAGATTTCCAGCTAGATAAGAAATTGCCTTCAAAAGTGATCCTTCTATAAAGAAAGGTGCAATTTCCCCCAGTTCTCTTACTCAGAACCTACCTGCATACCAGGTGGTGGCGGATCTCGCCTTACTAACATAGTCAGCTCCTGAGTGTTGGAGAGCAGGGCATTCACTGCTTCCTGGTGGGTAGCGTGGCGCAGGTCAATGCTATTTACCTCCAGGATCCTGTCCCCTACACGGAGACCGCTGCGAGATGCCAGTCCACGGGGAATGACCTACAAAGAATCACTAATGTTAAAACTAGAGAAGGAAATTCCATTTGTCCTTGGAGAGACACTGGTTGTGTGCCTAGGCTATCCTCCAACATCCTCTGAGGCCTGTTTTGACTTCTCTCTCTGCAACCAAAGTTCTCCAAGACGTAACATATCTGTGAATAGTGACAAAGAATGAAGTAAGATTTGCTTTAAGGTGTCATTCGGTATGTTCTTATAGTCTCATATTATCATTTTCATCTGTAACAATCCTTTGTCAGCTTTTCCATTATTTTGCCTGTGACTGTAACCAGAAAACAGCTTTCTCATAAGAACTCTGAAGGAACTCAAATGTTAAACTGCAGAGCCATTGTCAGAAGTGCATCATCTACCATTACAAATGGCCACTGTACCAGGACTGACAGTGTCAGTACAACTCCAGTCGTCAAGAATTGCTCTGGAGGGGATCTTGAGAACTACAGAGTTACTAACCAAGAAACCTAACTTCTATTCCTGGTAAAACAATAGAGTCAACAAAGAAAGAGTAAGATCTGTGAGCATGTGGATAAGCAGGGTTTGTTGGGAATGAGTTAGTCTGGCTTTGGTAAAAGCAAATCCTGCCTCACTGGCCTGCTGAAGCACTGAGAAAAACAATGAACACACAAAGGAAGGAGTCTGGTAGGCATAACTTCTAGATTTCCAAATGGCCCTTGACAAGGTCTGAACCTAAAGGCTATTAGAGAAGCCATAGCCACTGGATGGGAGGAAAGGCCATCTTAATGCACTGAAAGCTGGTTAAAGGAGAGGAAACAAAGGGCAGGTCTGGACAGCTGCTGCTCAGGACACAAAAGATTCACTGGTGGGGTTCCTGAGCAATTGGTGCAGGACTGGTGTTATTCAGCATGTCCACCTGTGACCTGGAAAAGGTAGTGAACAGTGAAATCTCCAGGTCTGCAGATGATACTGTGCTGTTCTAAGCAGCCAAATACCACCCTGGTGGTGGTGAACTTCAAAAGGGGTCAAGAAAACTGGACAAAAGGACATGGCATGAGCTTCAGCACAGACAACGAATCTACGGAAAAACACCTAAAACCATGCACACACAACACTGAACTCAGAAACAGTAACTCAGGAAAGTTCCTAGAGACTTTGTCACATGTTCTCTGAAATCATGGGTTCCACATGCAGGAAGGGGCAAAAAAAAGCCAACAAAATTTTGGGCATCATCAGAAAGGGTACTTAGACCAAGACAGACAGAATCACCCAAATCTCCAGGACTGTTCAGTTCTCTGCTCACAAAAAGGCAGAGCAGAAGGGGACCCAGAAACTGTGCTGAGGACCATGCAAGGATGATGGTGATATGCCACAGGGCAAGGTCCCCAGCACCAGCCGGAATATCCCATGCGCTTTAGAGGAAGGATGCAGCTTTCAGGGTCTTGGGCTATAGGAGTGTCTGGGACCTCTCCCTGAGGCTGGTGGTGGCCTCACCAGCGGAAGGTGTGCTCTGCTCAAGGTGCCGAGCTGGCCGGTGAAGAAGCTACAGGATGAGATGAGCATACTGCACAGTGTCAGTGAAAATGAACAGGACAGCAACAGGCTCTTTGCAGAAACCCTGCAGAGAGGGGAGTCCAAATCCCACGTTGTACAGAAGAAGGGTCAGCTAGGAGCTATGCTTGAACATATGGCAGAGGGTCCCAAGCTGGGGAAGGCTGGGAGCTTGAGATTGCTGGCGACAGAGCAAAGAGCCTTTCTCTCTACTGACATGCATCTAAAAATAGGTATAGTGCCTTGTAGCAGATGAGGACAAACTACACAAAAGGAGGCACTGGAGCCATCCCAGAATGAACCACATGTGTCCTGGTTTCAGCTGGGATAGAGTTAATTTTCTTCATAGAACCCAGTGTGGGGCTGTGT
>NW_010972654.1:179163-179744 GCF_000737465.1 Haliaeetus leucocephalus
CACAGTCAACCTAGATCAAATTAAGACCTTGGTACTTTTGGTATACAGACAGACCTCACTGGGAACACCAGAGACAAACGAACAGCTTCAATTCAAAGGCCCAGTCTCAAAGCAAAAGAACCAACATGACTACACTTTACAAAGAGAATTGTGACCAGTGCTACACAAGGGCTTCGCAGAAAGAATACGTCAATGTCAGGGATCTCAAGCAAAGCCTGTAGATGTATGGCGAACATAAAGGAGAGCACAAGGGCACACAAAGTTGGTTGCTGGGTGGGGGAAATGCAAGGACATGCATGACTGGTTGTCAAGGTAGGATGGAGGCACAAATAACATCAGAGGAAGGAAAGAAAGAAAAAACTACTGCACACCACATATTACTGGGATCAGAGAGTGAAAAAAACCCCAAACAAACCAACTGTATGGGTGTTTATTTGATTTATGAGAGCTGTTCTGGAGAAAAAATGACGGATATATGTTTAATAAAGTACCTGTAAAAAGAGGAGAAAAAATGCTGCATGCTTTTTTTTTTTTAAAAAAAAAAAAAAGGTTTGGGGGGGGGGAAAACAGCCCATCATGCC
>NW_010972654.1:179803-180363 GCF_000737465.1 Haliaeetus leucocephalus
AGTGGTCACATGCAGCTGAATGGATAAAGACCGAATACTCACAATTTCTTTTCCAGGGAGAGCAAGTGCATAAGTGTGACAGTAGAACACCCAGAAATAATGGGAGGAGGTGAAGTTAATGTAGAAAAATGTCCTTAATGCCAACTGTCATCTGTATTATTGATATGTCACTGAGGGACACTGAATTATCCCCATTGAGACAGATCATGAATTTCAAATTGTAGATATAATTTATACTTCTCATAGTATTCAACTTGTAACACTTCATCAAGAAGGTTTTAAAAAGGAAGAATCAGATTACAAGTTTTTAAAAAATGACAATTAAGGGACTCAATGGAAATGCAAATTAAGAAAAACTTAGAGAAAGAAGGTAGTAATCAGACGTCCAAAGCGGAGGAATAAGAAAAAGCACTGCTTTGTCTCTCAGTTACTGGAAATACACAGACAAAATAAGAGAAGCAGGAAGAACACTCTGGTTAGGACCGAGAAGAGATATCAAGCTGAAGTAACACAGTTGAAGGGAGAGCAGACAAGTTCAGTACTTTGGTTCTCCACAGGCC
>NW_010972654.1:180555-180886 GCF_000737465.1 Haliaeetus leucocephalus
CAGTTGAATGTGCAACTATTACTTTGATAGAGTGAATTTACTCTTTTAACTTTAGAACTCAGATAAAGAAGTTATATCCAAGTAGTAACAAATGTTGACTATTCCCTTTCTTTGAAAGTAGCCACCATCCAGCAAGGATTAAGACCTCTACAGCTAGAGCCGAGTTTCTACCCTACCATACCAGCTAAAGAGGCAACCAGTGACATCCAGAATTCCCCTTTGGTCAGCAGCAAGACCAAAAACTACACCACTTAACACTATGCTCTGTTGCTAACAAGAAAGAGGCGGCAATACTTTTTGGCAAGGGTCAGGAGGAGCATAAGCTTATACA
>NW_010972654.1:181030-244651 GCF_000737465.1 Haliaeetus leucocephalus
TCATAATGCTTTCAATCAAAGGAGGAAAGAGCATGCATGTTTGGGTGGGCAGGAAGGCCACAAGCACTTGGCGAAGCAATAGGAGCGGAGGGGAAAAGGAAAGATGTATGGGTTTATGTCACAGAAAAAAAGGCAAGAGAAGAAATGCAAAGCAAAATAAAAGCAAACATAGAAAATGAAAGAAGAAATTTTGTAGCTGTTCTAGAGGAGGAAACATGAAACAGATGCGCCTCCTTCAGTGGGTGGAGAATACTCCCGGAGAATTGATGTACCCAGTGAAAAGTGGAGAGAGTATATCGAACAAGTTCCACAGGGATCACTCTTTTCCCTAGCAGTCCTTGCATGCAACCAAGTTGCAGAGTTAGTGGTCTGGTACCTTAGAAATGAAGATGCCTTCATCAGTGGGATCGAATGGATTTCCAGCATGACCTTTTGCTCCACCCCGGATGCTGATGCCCAGCTTTTCTCCTGGAGCCTTTTCAATGCATATTTCCTGTAAACACAGAAAAGGTATCCTTGTTTCTGGGTCAAGTTCAGACTGGAATTGTTAGGGAAACACTCCTAGTAGCTGGCCATATTCTAAATACCCTGAAAAGGACCTGAATTAGACCTTTCACTCATTTGGCACAGTTTATTCCTTCTGATGAGGCTCTGCCCTTTTCTGTATTTGTCTCCTGTTCAGGTCTGGTCTTCATGAAATCTGATCATTCTCTGATCACAGTTATCACCATGGGCATGGCAAGAGACCCTCCACAGTCCTCAACTGGATATATACTTAGAAGAGACTGGATTCTACCAAAAGAGAAGGAAATTTCAACTAGAAGTTTGGTTGTACCCTAGTCCCAGATTTCCAGCTAGATAAGAAATTGCCTTCAAAAGTGATCCTTCTATAAAGAAAGGTGCAATTTCCCCCAGTTCTCTTACTCAGAACCTACCTGCATACCAGGTGGTGGCGGATCTCGCCTTACTAACATAGTCAGCTCCTGAGTGTTGGAGAGCAGGGCATTCACTGCTTCCTGGTGGGTAGCGTGGCGCAGGTCAATGCTATTTACCTCCAGGATCCTGTCCCCTACACGGAGACCGCTGCGAGATGCCAGTCCACGGGGAATGACCTACAAAGAATCACTAATGTTAAAACTAGAGAAGGAAATTCCATTTGTCCTTGGAGAGACACTGGTTGTGTGCCTAGGCTATCCTCCAACATCCTCTGAGGCCTGTTTTGACTTCTCTCTCTGCAACCAAAGTTCTCCAAGACGTAACATATCTGTGAATAGTGACAAAGAATGAAGTAAGATTTGCTTTAAGGTGTCATTCGGTATGTTCTTATAGTCTCATATTATCATTTTCATCTGTAACAATCCTTTGTCAGCTTTTCCATTATTTTGCCTGTGACTGTAACCAGAAAACAGCTTTCTCATAAGAACTCTGAAGGAACTCAAATGTTAAACTGCAGAGCCATTGTCAGAAGTGCATCATCTACCATTACAAATGGCCACTGTACCAGGACTGACAGTGTCAGTACAACTCCAGTCGTCAAGAATTGCTCTGGAGGGGATCTTGAGAACTACAGAGTTACTAACCAAGAAACCTAACTTCTATTCCTGGTAAAACAATAGAGTCAACAAAGAAAGAGTAAGATCTGTGAGCATGTGGATAAGCAGGGTTTGTTGGGAATGAGTTAGTCTGGCTTTGGTAAAAGCAAATCCTGCCTCACTGGCCTGCTGAAGCACTGAGAAAAACAATGAACACACAAAGGAAGGAGTCTGGTAGGCATAACTTCTAGATTTCCAAATGGCCCTTGACAAGGTCTGAACCTAAAGGCTATTAGAGAAGCCATATCCACTGGATGGGAGGAAAGGCCATCTTAATGCACTGAAAGCTGGTTAAAGGAGAGGAAACAAAGGGCAGGTCTGGACAGCTGCTGCTCAGGACACAAAAGATTCACTGGTGGGGTTCCTGAGCAATTGGTGCAGGACTGGTGTTATTCAGCATGTCCACCTGTGACCTGGAAAAGGTAGTGAACAGTGAAATCTCCAGGTCTGCAGATGATACTGTGCTGTTCTAAGCAGCCAAATACCACCCTGGTGGTGGTGAACTTCAAAAGGGGTCAAGAAAACTGGACAAAAGGACATGGCATGAGCTTCAGCACAGACAACGAATCTACGGAAAAACACCTAAAACCATGCACACACAACACTGAACTCAGAAACAGTAACTCAGGAAAGTTCCTAGAGACTTTGTCACATGTTCTCTGAAATCATGGGTTCCACATGCAGGAAGGGGCAAAAAAAAGCCAACAAAATTTTGGGCATCATCAGAAAGGGTACTTAGACCAAGACAGACAGAATCACCCAAATCTCCAGGACTGTTCAGTTCTCTGCTCACAAAAAGGCAGAGCAGAAGGGGACCCAGAAACTGTGCTGAGGACCATGCAAGGATGATGGTGATATGCCACAGGGCAAGGTCCCCAGCACCAGCCGGAATATCCCATGCGCTTTAGAGGAAGGATGCAGCTTTCAGGGTCTTGGGCTATAGGAGTGTCTGGGACCTCTCCCTGAGGCTGGTGGTGGCCTCACCAGCGGAAGGTGTGCTCTGCTCAAGGTGCCGAGCTGGCCGGTGAAGAAGCTACAGGATGAGATGAGCATACTGCACAGTGTCAGTGAAAATGAACAGGACAGCAACAGGCTCTTTGCAGAAACCCTGCAGAGAGGGGAGTCCAAATCCCACGTTGTACAGAAGAAGGGTCAGCTAGGAGCTATGCTTGAACATATGGCAGAGGGTCCCAAGCTGGGGAAGGCTGGGAGCTTGAGATTGCTGGCGACAGAGCAAAGAGCCTTTCTCTCTACTGACATGCATCTAAAAATAGGTATAGTGCCTTGTAGCAGATGAGGACAAACTACACAAAAGGAGGCACTGGAGCCATCCCAGAATGAACCACATGTGTCCTGGTTTCAGCTGGGATAGAGTTAATTTTCTTCATAGAACCCAGTGTGGGGCTGTGTTTTGGATTTAGTATGAGAATAATGTGGATAATACACTGATGTTTTCAGTTGTTGCTAAGTAATGCTTATATTAAGTGAAGGATTTTTCAGCTTCTCGTGCCCAGCCAGCAAGAAGGCTGGAGGGACACAAGAAGTTGGGAGGGGACACAGCCAGGGCAGCTGACCCAAACCGGCCAAAGGGGTGTTCCACACCATGTGATGTCATGCCCAGTATACAAGCTGGGGGGAGTTGGCCTGGGGGGATCACTGCTCAGGGACTAACTGGGCATCGGTTGGCAGGTGGTGAGCAATTGCATTGTGCATCACTTATTTTGTATATTCTAATTCTTTTATTATTATTATTGTCTTTTTTTTTTCTTTCTTTCTGTCCTATTAAACTGCTCTTAACTCAACTCACGAATTTTACTTTTTTTTTTTTCCTAATTCTCTCCCCCATCCCACTGGGTGGGAGGGAAGTGAGCAAACAGCTGCATGGTGCTTAGTTGCTGGCTGGGGTTAAACCACAACAACATGTCAGCACCAACAGGAAGTGTCAGGTAAAACCTACTGGAAACCACTACTGCAAGGGACAGAGGCACACATCTCTCAAACAAACTTGCTGTTTCAGGAGGCTTGTTGCTGGCCAGAGGCTTGGATCCTGTGTACTGTGAAAGACAGCTAAGTCAGCAGTGTGCCCTTGCAACAGTGGAGGGTGTAACCAGTGAGTTTAGGGAAGTGATCATCCCCCGTTAATCAGTGCTTGTGACATTACATCTGGAGTACAAGACAGACACTGATAAACTGGAATGAGTGCAGCGGAGGGCCAAGAAGATGAACAGGGGTGTAGAGAATACACTGTACAAAGAGAGGCAGGGAGACCTGGGGTTTTTCATTCTTGAGAACAGAAAGCTAAAGGCGATGTTGCTGCTGTCTTCAACTACCTAACACAACGGTACAGAGAAAACAGAGGCCAGGCCCTTCTCAAAGGTACACAGCGGTATAGGGAAAGAGGCACAGGATCCAAGTTGGAGCAAGGAAAATTCTGACTAGATATTCGGAAGAAAATGTTCACCATAATAGTAGTTAAACATTGGAAGAGGAGCCCAGAGAGGCTGTGAGATCTCCATCTCTGATGATACTCTGAACTTGACTAGACAAGACCCTCAGCAAGCTGATCTAGGCTGGCCGTGTGCTTTCAGTGAGGTCAAACCACCTCCGCAGGTCCCTTCCAACTTGAATGATCCTGTGATGTCACATCTTGAGAAGGACATAGTGGGGTTAGAGAAGGTCCAGAGAGAAAAGCAACTAAAATAATGAGGGGATGGAGCAGCACCTTGCAAGGAGAAATGAAGGCCACAACTCTTGAGTTTGGAGAGAAATATGAGGAAGGAGAATGAATGAGGTTTACAACACTGAAGGTGGTGAATAAGCTGAATGCAGGACTTCTAATGGGCAATACAAGAATGGAGGAGCACTCAGTGTAACCAGTGGGGCATTGGTTCAGAGCAGATCAGAGTGCTTCTTCAGGTGACAGGTAATGATGTTCTGGGACTTGCAGCCATGGGTTTAGAGGAGACAGATTCACCATGTTCAAGGGACAAGAGACATATGGATGCAGAAGGGGCTGGGCAGGGATATCCTCTCTAACATCCCTAATCCAACGAGTGTGGATGTGTGGGACTGCGAAGGGAATGAGCTGCAGCAAGTGGCCAGCTTGTGTGCTGTCTCTAAATAGCATCAGCTAATGCCACCACTGGAAAGAGAATGTGGGGTCGAAGGACACTGGCCTGAATGCAGAAGAGCACTTCTGTTTTTCTGTGCAGTTACACATTCATCCCACTAACACTTTGAGTAATGACTGGTTTTCTGAAACTCCTGCATATTTCCAGGATTCATTAAAATCTAACATAAGGTCAGCAGTTTCAAAAGCTAACTCTCCCCAAACAGTTCAGCGTGAATTATACAGGTTTGTAGGCTTTTACATGCCATTTAGATTTCTACAACAGCAGCAGTATGTCTAGTTCTATAAGCTAACTCTTTACATATGCACACATCCCTCTCCCATCCCCCCCCCCCTTTTTTTAAATTTATACTGTACTTATCAGACTCTTGCATTAAAATCCTTCATCTTAACCCCAATAATTAAACAGCTCAGGAAAGTCCACTGTTACGCTGCTCACACAGGACTCTACCTTTGAAATGAAGACACCTGGTTCGTGAATCCCGAACGGATGGCTTGAATGGTCACTGCCTCCTACGATGCTGAGTCCCAGGGGGCCACCTGCTTTTACAAGGTGAATTTCCTTAAGGGAAGAAGAAGCAAAGTCAAAGGGAATAAGGGATATCACAAAAGAAGCACAAACACTTAAAAACATGGAGTCAGGGATGTTTTGCATGAGTGAGCACAAGGTAAGCACCCACGGGACAAGGAGGTTCCCCATTACTTCTCAATGCCCTGATAACACAGTGGGCCAGCCCTCATCAGACTACCAATTTTTCAAATGAAAACCACCCAAGATTACACTATCCCATATTGCAACAGACAGACTCACCTCAATGGGATATTGATCCTCCAGGCCTTTAGATAGATGGTTCCTTTGCAGCGAAGGCGTCTCCTCCGGTGGGCTCTCCCCATGGCTGGGAGGCGGTGGTGGGGAGTGCATGCGCACTCGTGGCACGCCTGGCGAGTCTCCCTCGCTGAGCTGCTCTGCACCCTCTCTCTCTACCAGCAGCACGATGGTGGGGGAGGATGCGGTAAGCAGCGCTACTGCCTGATCATGCCTGGCTTCTGTCATGTCTACCCCATTGATCTAGAACAACCCGCAAACTCAGTGTCAGACCATCACCCAAGTACACCCTGTCATTTTAAGCACTTTGCCAAGCACCCTAAGGGACCCCATTCTGCTGGAACACTGCCCCTTCTCAAAAGTCTGTTCCCCAAAGCACTTTGTAACTTACCCCACTCCTTCCTATCTGGTAAAGGGACACAGGCACCTGCTCATTCCTACCTGACCACAATCCTCTTTCTAGACAGCTTACCAGCCCTTTTCCCACCTTCCCTGTACACCTCCAAGCTCCAACAGCATCAGTGATGCTCCAGGGGACCATGAAGATCAAGTACAATACTCCACCTCCTGGAGCACTACAAACCTAGCTATTGCCCAGACTGTGCTGTGGCTCACTTGTTACCAGGAGAGTACCTGTCACTCCTTCTTGGCTTTGCATTTCAGCTTTCCTACCAGGTCACAACAAAAGAAGCCCAAGAGGTTGCATTAAAGGAATGGGTCCAAATATCTCAGTGTGGGAAGACGACAAAACAGTGACTCCCAGAAGCAATGCCACAACACACTAGTGTGCCACAGCATCAGTGGCCTTTGAACTAGGCCATTTGCCCTTATCAATCACTCTCAAAGCCCAGACACGGGCACTGAAGAGCACGATCTGATGTGTGACAGGACCCGTCACTGGCCACTGGGCTGCTGTCCGCCCATGCTGGACAAGGTCATGGCAGTCTGGGGAAGATGTCAGTTTTAAGCCCTAAGAAGTGTATCCCAGGTACAAAAAGACTTGGAAGCACTGAGACTCTGCTAGTCCACAGTGACTGACTGGCTGACACAAAAGGAAAACTAGAATTCTTTTGGACAAGAGAACTTTATGCAATATGCTACACCAAATAATTTGAAGAATACAACTACAGTTGTTTTGTGATATCAGTGAAAGATATAATGCTTCAGACAAAGAGGTACTTCCAGTACATACGGGGAAGCAGCAATGTCATTCATACAAGGCATCGAAGAGAACTCATCTGAAAAACTGTATACTATTCTCATCCTTCACACACAAAAAAATTATCTAACGTAAGTTAACAAGATGTGCAGAGAAAAGCTGCTACAACAGGCAGGGGAACAGAGAGCCTTTACTACAAAATGAAGATTTGAAACAGCTTGCCTAGAAACTCAAAGGACCAGAAAGGATGTGACTATTCTCCATGAATGCATGAGGGACAAACTATCGAGAGGAGAGCTAAGCTAGAAGAACACTGCCAAAAGGACAAAACTTGCCATGAAAAAGTTGAAGCTGAAAATTAAAAGGTTTCTAGTCCTTAGGTTCTGGAAAAGCTTTCCAAAACGAACAATGAGGATGCGAAAATAACAGCTGTCAAGATGGGAGTTTGATCAGCTTATGAAATAATAACGTGACTTTGTAACAGCCACAGGAACTGGATTTTGTAGCCTGATTCCTCACTGTCTGCTTCCTAGAAGTATTGTAGTTACTCCCCAGCTCCTTCCAAGAAAGCAGTTTCTGGACAAAGCTGACTGCATACAGTCTGACAAAGGCTTTGTCCAGAACCTCCATAAACACCACCACCACCCTCACCCGACCTCCCCCCATCCCATCCACAGTCAAGTGTGCTACTCCCCTTACAACATGTAACACGACAGGCAAGACAGCCCTATGCTGCATTGGACATAAACAGAAAACTCAGCCTCACAGCATCTCCTCTACTCAGAGGATTGTCCCCAAGGACACACCTTTAGCACCGACTGTAGAGGACAAACAGAAGGATGCAAAGGCATGCCAGCCTGCACATGCATGCAGGAAGAGGAAGGATATAAAGGTACCTGGGTAATGGCTGCTGAGCATAAGAGACAAGGCAATAAGCAGGAAAGATAATAAATTAAACACACAGGTGTCCAAACCTTAATAACAGATAACAGAAACAAGACTCCAGACGCTCATGGATGGATCATGAAAGGAATCACTCAAATGGTAATGTTAAAGAAGTGTGACCAAAAACTTGGTAATCAATATGTGGAGGAAATCAAGATTACCATGGGTTACCAGAACAGCTCTCACAGGAAACAGCAAACTTGCTACGGGAAGTTTTAAGGGGGATTGCGGGAATGTGCAAAACTTATTATGGGATTTTTAGCAGAAGGATCACAGGTGGGAAAGGGGAGTGGCCAAGGAGGAAAGGGGAGGAACAAGCATGGGAAAATGGAGAGGATGGAAAATAAAAGAGGCTGATCACACACAAGCAGGTTGCTGGTCAGTATGCTTGTCTGGCCAAGCCCTGTACCTGATCACCATAGCCTGCTCTATCTTTTTATCAAACTCTGTTTGTATTTACTGTATGAGTTTGCTCTCTATTCTGGGTATGTGTGCTAGATCTACTAGTAAAATTCAAGTTGGACTAGCCAGCAAGTAGGAATGCAAAATGTGGGAAGACCCAACAGCTGGCCCAGAAACTGGATAAAAGGCTCAGGGTCTGACCAAAGAGCCTTGAAGAACTTGATGCTTGGGCTAGAGACTGAAGAGACCTGCAAACATGAATATTTATGTGATTTGAGTGCACATTCTACTAGCAAACCTTAAACCTGATTAGCCAGAAGGGAGAAACAGGATTAAGTTGTCTGTGTTGTTCATGCCCTATGAGGACTGTTTGTGTTTATGTGTGTGCCTGTAAAGGTACTGCCCCCCTCCCCCCCCTTCTTGTCTGTGTAAATCTGTGGCCAGCCACGTCTGCTGTGTGTTCCGTCTTTGGAATCTGCACTTAGCCTTCCTAATGACTGGACCTGGGAATGGGGAAAAGCAGCAGCCTTGTGTCCAGTGGACTGGGAAGGGAGCATGCCTTTGGGTCCTCCCGTCTGCCAGATACACCAATTTTTAACAAAGATGACATGCAGAAGAGACTTGGCCTTTAGGTTCTTATCACCAGATCAAGGCCCAACATACTCCACAGACAGACCTGCTGTAGCAGCATGCACTCTTGACTTCACGCATTCCCCTCTGTTATTTTTCTGCCACTGACAAGAAGATGAGAATGGTCAGACTTGGTCAGACCGAAAGTATACAGTGGCACTTCCATGGATCAGTGAACAGGGACACAGGAACTCCCCAAATCAGAAGTATATCACATATAACAGCCCATGATGGCATTTTACTCATTAACTTCTCCATTACCTGGCAATCATGATGCCTTCCCAGGTTTTGGACAGCTAGCTTTCAGTTGCCTTTATTGCTATGTCTCTGCTTAGCAAGAGAACAAGGCCAGCCAGTGCAGTTTGACTAACTAAGTGCCCAGAGGAAGGGAAAGTGTGTCATCTGTCCTTTCCCAGCTACACACATTTTTCTGTGTGCCAGGGAGTTACATTATTCTGGCAAATTTCTTAGTGATCAGACTGCTCTCAGTAGGACCCCCATGTGTCGCCTGGTGCTACTAGTGTCCTAAATCTCCCACTGAATCAGTTTCCTTCAGTCTACTCCCATTCCCACCCATAAAACTAGCTGCCCTTAACCACTGCTCAGAATCCTGCAGCCTCCCTGCTAGGTTCCCATCCCACGATTCAAACTCTCCAACATTCCCCCCTTGGAGCTCCCTGCCCCATGTCTTCCACTACCAAAATGACTCTCAGGACACTAGAATATGGGGAAAGCTGAAGAGTTAGTAGTCAATTACTGGTGAGTTTTGTGGGGTGTTAGCTTTGGAGGGAGATCTAGGCTGGGCTCTTCAATCCATGTACTCAAAGCTCCCTTAAGAAAGTAAAAGGAGCTATCCCAGTCCTTCCCCTGCAGAGAAGTCCAGGACGATTTAGAGCACAGGGGAAGAGTATGAAGCTGTGCTGTATTTCTTTTCCTAAGAAAACAAAAATTCTTTGGCGAAGTGAGAACTGAGGCATGACTATGGCTTTGGAAATGGGCCTCTGCCTGCTGGACCTATGAAACTACCTGTATCCTAATGAGGGCCCTCCTGCTTTCCCCACGCAGATACAGGGGAACACAGGCAACTGGCACTACACATCCCAGGAATCACCACATCCTGAAAAGCTTTCCAATAAAAATGGGCAATCACTGCTTCAAGAGGGTCATGGTAAAGAGGGAATTTACAGGATGCTATGCGGGCATTGCTTTGAAGTGAACAGATACTCTCCCAGCGTCCAGCATCATTGGACCAGGGCAGCCCCACAGCTCTAAGCTGGCACCAGATTTCACTAGAGACAGAGTGAAACTCACACAGCTGCTCATGCATCTCTTACAGCAAGCAGATATTCTTGAGTACAAATATCACCAAGAAGATATGAGAGGCCTCAGGATGTAACACTACCACTATGTGGATATCACACTTAGCAGTGAACCCCACAAGTAGGAAAGGCAAAATGGCAACTGCTACCAGGAGGCATGGCTGCTGGAGAAGTGAGTCAGACACTTGCTGGAAGGCATGGAAGTTATGTGAATACCAGACTAGGTAAGTGTTCCCCCAGGAGATAATAATTTGTTCCTGTTTTCATTATAACTGAGCACAGATTTGAGCTGCAGCTGATGCTCAGCACCAAACCTTTTATGACTACACACTTCAGCACAGGTAACATCCTTGAGAGGAGAGGACCATGGTCTCAAGCATAGACATATTTCCTACCTATGCAATAATACTGCACTCATCATTGCAGCGGGGTGTGTCAGAGGACTAATGACAGCACAGCCTTCATCCACATTAAAACCTAACAAAGGCCCTGAGTTCTGTAAGCCCTGAGCCCATACACTGCAGTCTGAAGACACTGCAAGCTACTACTAGGGAATTAGATCTGATTTTCCTATGAAGCTGCCCACAGATATAAATAGAGCTGCTAATGGGGGATGGAGACAGGTTTGACTTTTGACTCTATTCTGAGATCTTATGTTTCGTTCTTGCCACAGGTAGAGCAAATCAACACCATATGATAGGCTGTGTGCCTGCAATTGCACCTCTCAGTCATGCCTCTGTACCAGTGGAGCATCAAAAGATGAGCAAAACCAAAATAATTTAGGCTATCTAGCAACAATCAGGGTAAGGGTTTGATTTTGGGAGGAGGGGGGAGCATTAGCAAGGAGAGATGCCGTACCAGTTCAAGTCTCCTGCCAAGATACGAATGTCAGACCTGGGCCAGAGCTCCACTAAAATTTTGTGCCAGAGCAAATACAACACAGCCCCCAGCCTAGGGATAGAGCAGACAGAAGCCAGCACTGACAAGGCTGTATCAGTGTTTACTCACACCAGCTCTGTGGTAACACGTGCTCTTACCACAACAGCTGGATCAGAAACCCACCACCAGCACCAGGATGCAGGAGCTTTCACTCGGAGGCAGCATGCGAGCTTAGGAAGAGGGTCAGGAGACTCAGCAGACTCTCCCCACAGGAGGGGAAGCAAGTGACACATTAGGCAGAGACACTTGAGGTTAGAGGCAGCAGTGAGATCCATACTACTGGCACAAACAGGAAGGGAAACTGGGGCTGGAGTTTCAAATGAAAGCAGGGGGAAGCACTGCGGTACACCCTGCCCCGCTCCACACCACCCTCAGGCAGCCTCCCTCCGCTTCACTGATCCCTGCCACCCCGCTCTCTGCGGGGAGCCGGTCAGCTGTGCCCCGAAGGCCTTCCCTCCCCACATGCTGTGCTACAGCAGAGCCCTCCGAGGCTGTGCTACAAGGCTCTGGAGGGACACCAGGCTAGGGCAGTGCTGTTGTATCGTGTCTCTCCAGTACAGCCTGGACTGCCACATGCTGTTCCTGTAGGGAAGCGCTCACACGCAACGCTTGGGAAAAGGGGAGGCATTAACTGCACCCACCACCAGTCAGAGGCAGGGGTAGAACCACCAAGACTAAATGCTCTCCCAGAAGGCTCAGGAGCTGATAAAAGGACCCCCAAAATCCAGCTTCAGTGACAGAAAAACAGCCCCTGTATGAGGAAGGGCAGGGAGCTGAGTCAGACCCCTTCCTGCACGCACATACTCACCGAGATGACCCGATCTCCTACATGCAGGATCCCGTCCCGATGGGCTGCACCACCCTCTGCAATCCGTGAGATGAAGATCCCCTGAAACACAGTCAGAAGGGTCAGAGCAGCCTCGCCAGGGCTTGGCTTTCCGAAATCGTTCCTGGATACCAGGCCTGGTCTCAGCCCTTTACCTTTCGCAGGCCCCTGCCCTGCCCTGGCACTTCCCACTTGTTCCTCACTCCACACAAACCCTCTTTCTGCTTCTAGAGTCACTAGTAAAACCTCCAGCTGCCGCAAAGCCTCCATGTGGCCGAGAGCCCAGAATACATGTCAAGAGGACAGCAGCAAGATTAAATGTCACTGACACGGACTGTAAGCCCCAGCCCCACCTCCTTATAAACTTCTCTCCTTCCCTGACTTAAGAGTAGATTCTGGCTCTCAGAGCCTGCCTGGCCCACCAGCTCAGGGCCATGCTGCCCTGCTGCGTGCCCATGGGTGAGGAAGACCCCATGCTGCTCCCACAAGTAGTGCCAAGACTCGGGAATCAAGCACCTTCCTTCCCAGGGAATCATTACTGACCGTGTCACCAGCCCGGTAGGGTGTGGAGCCTTTGCCACCAGCAATGCTGAAGCCCAGGCCCTTCTCATTGCGCATGAGGCAGGTGGAATATCTCTCTGTGGGAGGTGCCCCCTCGGGTCGCTCTGGGAAGCGCAGACCACCTCGCCTCTCACGAGGGCTGTAGTCATCCTCAGGGCGCAGCGGTGTGACGGTGATGGCGTTCTCCGGCTCCACCATCCGCTCCCGCAGAACTGTCATGGAGACGGAGCTTCCTGATCCACGCAGAGCTTCCACCGCCACGTGATGCTCAGCACAGTGCAGGGACACACCGTTCACCTGGGGACAGACAGAATCGGGCACAACCCTTACCTCCGTGGGGAGTTCTTCCAACAGCTGCACAGACAACTCCAGCCTTAGCAACTGCTGCCCAGCAAAAGCACAGCTCATCCCTTGCAGAGCTGGGTCGACACCTTGTTCCCACAGGGGTACCCAGACCTCACCTGCTGCCCGCAAGGGAGTTTCTCTGCACTCGCACAGCAGCACAGGAGGCTCCCACAACACGTGCCGCCTGTCTGAGACCAGGGCAGCCCTTGCCAAGCACAGTAAAGGCCCTTTCAGAGAAACTCTGCCCCCACAGGGAGCTCCAACCTCCATATCACCTGTATCATCCCCACAGGCAACAAACTCCCAGACAGATAACCACTCACACAGAACTATCTCCCCCAACAAATCTCAGTACAACTCAGGTGGACACAACTTCTTGTTCACCTTTAGAAGGACATCTACCTCCTCCTACCCTGAAACACCCACTTCCTTCCCCTCCATTCAAAACTACTAAAGTACTTGCAGGTTCTGCAGCTCTCAGGGAAGCAACCTGATTCCTGACACTCTTGCTTCCCTGATTTCAGAAAAAAAAAAAAGTCCTACCACATCACAAGACTGAGGAAATGCAAAGCAGGGGCCCGTGAAGCTGAAGAATCTTCTTTTCATAGCAGCTACCTCACTTCATTTTAACACACACTTACAGGAAAGATTGTCTGGCACTCAGCCTGAAAACTAGATGTTCAAATCTATTTCCTCCAGTTCATGGCATTTAGGCTTTCTTCCCATCATAGCATTCATTACTGAGCAACGCTCTGTATCCCTAGTCTAGGCGTAAAGAGGTATTCCTTACAATTCATAGACAATGAGAACAGAACCCAAGTCTGATGTGCCTCAGCCATGTAACAGTCTTTTAGAAAGAATATGACAAATCTCTGAGTTATATTGTGAGGGTACATCCACTTTTGCAGGAGGCATAGATGAATGGGAATCATGGGAAGTCAATCAGAACTGAAAAAAAATAGTCTTTTCCCAAAGCTGTAACTGAAGAGGGATCTACTTTAAATGAAATGGGAGGGTGCCATGAATTTAACTGTTGGGAAAGGGAATAATCATTCATCTCAAAATCTTCAGGATCTGACTCCCTTTTGGAAGTCATTCTGCAGCAAAATGCAGTATGATGCATGCAGCACAAGGATGCTTGGTGGCACTTAAGGCCCTAAAACATACAAGAGACCAGGCTAGATGAAGTACTTATTTCTTTTTGGACTTGAACTTCATGGAATTATCAAGACAAACCTATGATAACTGCAGAAGTGAACATGGTAACTTCTGAAATGCCAGACTCAAGCTTTTCTCATGAAGCAATATAAAAATTTCTAATTACAGAACCACATAGCACTTTGACTTCGACCACGGTCATTGCTACGTAAGTGGTGGGAAAGACTGGAACATCTACTCAGGCAAATGCCCAGGCCTCTCCTGCTAATATGTAGGCTGCAGTGAGTAGGAGTGCATAGGATACCTAGAGACACCACACTAGATGGCAAAAACACAGGCCAGTGCCCCAAATACAGAGCATTATTCCTCTGATCTCTGTCCAGCACTATAGTGACATCTATTCCCTCCCTAATGCATCTCAATCCTGTATGATTAATAATGTTTTTAAATAATTTGAAGACAGGCAAGTATGGCATATGGCTGGCTCCCTGGTTAAGAAGTTATCCTACAAGGTCTGCTTTTGCCCCACACAGGAAAGCAGCTGTGTAGAGGCCGGCTGGTCAGCCTGTTGAGGACGTGGGCACTCACACTGCTGAGTACTTCTTCCCACCTGGTTTACACAACACTTCAGAGTTGGGGGAGAGTGAATGCAGGAGCAATTTCTGTCCTTATAAAGCAGCAGAAGATTAGCAGTAATGTTAATTAAACAACTAACTCTTTGAATCAGGGGAATTTTGCTTTACTCTTGCACAGCTCCTGATGCTTAATTTGGCCAACAAACTAGCACAATGCAAATAAATACCAAACCATACTCCTCCCTCCACTCACATTAGAAGCATTTACTTCTTCACAGTATTTAGGTTCTTACCTCCAGAAGCTTGTCCCCAACACGAACCCCTGCACGAGCTGCAGGACCCTCTTCTGACACGCGGGAAATAAAGATGCCCTGGAAACAAAACTACTTGTTAGAAGAGGTGGAGCCCATTCCTCAACCCCCTAAAGTATAGAGAGACCACTCCACCGTGTTCAACTTAAGGGAAAGGGGAAATCCCTCACCAGGCTCGTACCCTGGATGTGGGGACAGGACAGCCACATCACCCCATTCAGGAGTTGGTAGAAAGGGGAAGGAAATACCATTGCAGGTGACAAGGGGGAAAAGGAATGACACTTTAATAATTTTCCAGTGGGACAAGAACGTGACAGCTGATGCCACCACAGGTGTGGAAGACAACTCCATACTCTTTGCCTTGCAAGTCCTGTACATCAGGACACAGATGGGAAAGGAACAACCGTTCTCATTGCTGCTCTCTGCGGTCAGTAGCAGGAAGGTACAACAAGTGTTCCAGAGGCAAGAGCCTGCTCAGCCCCCGCCAGCCTCCTGCTTCGGGGTGGGCTGAGGGCTGCTCCCACCTTGCTCTGAAAGCCAAGCCCAGCCCAGCCACAAAGCCGATACATATGGACATCCAACCTCCACCTACGGAGAACTAGTCCCTGAAAGTGGGTGCTTCAATAATTACACAGTCCAGGGTCTTACCTCATCATCACCCTTATAGGGGGTGGAGCCCTTGCCCCCTGCGATGCTGATGCCCAGCCCCCCCGTCTGCCGCACGATAGTCAGTGTCAACTGGAAGTAGAATGGACACAGGTTACAGGTCAGTACAGACCGGGAAAATGCCCAAAGCATCTTGAAGAGAAAGGGACAACAACTTAAAGAATAAGCACAAGAGTATAAACTTTATCTGCATGCATCTGCTCATGTATTTGTGTAAGCTGCAGTATCCATGCCTCAAAGGCACCAAAGTCACAACATATTTAAACAAACAAATCATTTTTCACAGTTGAGTCCTGAACCATATCTCAAGACCAAGAGTCAGTTTGCCTGTAATGAGCACATCGGAACGAGATGTCCACCACAAAGTAAACTGAGCAGCAGTGGGATGGAACTGGATAAAGAAGCAGGGGTAGTGTTCACATCACAGCCCAGCTCTACCACATGGCTCCCTTTGGAGTGTAATTCCATACAACTAGTGGGAGATTAAGGGTCAGCCCAACATAGTGTGCACTAACAAGAATGGCACCTCTGGACAGATACTTGACTTTGCTCTATTGATGGAAATCAATGCGTGATTCCAGAAAAGCCATCTGCTTTGTCCAGCTGACTCCTTCCTCTTCTCCCCACTGCACAGGCAGGCCCAGGACTGTAGCTGTGCAATCCAGAAGCCTCATCTCTCCTTCCTACCTCCCACCTCTACATATGAAATTATGCCCACTTCCAATAGCAAAACTTGGTCAAACTTGAACTGAAATTGCTTATATTCAGGACACCAGCATAAACTGTTCACGTTGCCCCAGTCATGAGAAGGAAGACAGGGAGCATGTGGTAGCATACAGGGAAAGGAATGGGATAGATAGGACTCTCTCGGGGATCTGTCAGGGCCAAGGACCAAGGAGCTGGAGAGGTAAGTGACAGAAATGTACATAGACTCCTGGAGAGAACCAAATTTGCTGTCCTCCAGATGTCACTTATCTGGAAACAAAGTCCCGAACAGAGAGCGGCTGCTGCAGAGGTGTCTAGCTTCAACATCAGGTCCGCTTGGCCTAGGTTGGGCCACAGTGTGGGCAGCAAGAGAAGCAGGAGACTCACTTTCCTTAACCCCTCCCTTCACTTTCTACAATGACAGAAGCAACAGCCTATGGGGCTTCACATTCTGCTAAGTTTAAAACAAAACCAAAAAACCACCACATGAAATGCAGAACTAAAATGAGGTTCCTTGCCATTTCCTTTGGTGCCCAGACAACAGCATAGCAAAAGCTGCTGGCATCTTCACAAGGAAATCCCTGATTCTAGACAGACCAGAAGTACATTGTCTCTGGTGCAAGACCTAGAGACTGAGTAAAATCCAAGTATTGAAAGACAAGGATTATTCAGGTGAGACAGAGAAATGTGGTATTGATGAGATAGCATTGCATGTCATTGATAGCACACTTTAAAACCAGTTATAGATTAGACTAATGCTTCTTGCATGAAGAAGTCTGTTAGGATCTAACTACAAATACCACTTTTTTTTCTTCCATCTTCACTGGATTTTAGTAATGCTTTAAAGACTTATATCTATATTTAGCACAAAAACTTCTAAAGGCAATGGAAACTAGGTCTCCAGACAAGAACTAGGCAGGATCCAGGTATTTCCAAGTAAGATAGCTGATGGTTTTGCTCAGTGTCTGAATCAATAGGACCAGACTGCTATTTTTGACAATGAATGAGGAATGTACAATGTCACTGATTACAGAAAGTCACTTTCAGTTGCACAGTAAGTTCATTGTGTAAACTAACTGAAAGATAAACAACGAAACCCATGTATTTCACAAATTCATAGACACCAGACTGAAAATATGGGGAAATCTGCCAGAAAAGTCAACTGGACTGAGGGTTAAGAACTTATGTCTATCAACATACACTGAAAAACCAAAACACCAAGGAGGAACCAGACCTAATTAAACTTAAAGACACTGCTGGAACAACAGCAAATGGGCTTGAATTGGACAGAAGTACATTTAGGCTGGAAAGAAGATTTCAAACTCCCAAAGCAAATCAGTTGTCCCATAAAAACAGTGTGGTAAGAAAGTTTGTGTGAAGTCTGTGAAAAGAATAATTGACATGAATATGAAACTGAGAAAGAAGGAACTGGATCCAGTAGCCTATAGTGGCCTTTCAGTTTCATATTCAATATTTCACATTACAGCTCAGACACTGCTTTTCACATTAAACCAGTAAGTTATTTCTTCCCAAAAGCGTACTTGTCCTAAGGCTGCTTCAGACCTGCCTTAACTTCCATGATGTCTAGACGGATACTCTGGAAGCACAGCAAACAGCTGCCCTAACAGCAGCGACAGCACAGCTTCCACACCTGCAATCACTCTTGCCAGTGACTTTCCTGGGTATTTCCCTCTTCTTGCATTTTTTTTTCCCCCTAGAAGCAGGGATCCACCCACTGCCCAGCAATAGCTCATCTCAGACCTAACAACTGATCTGTGATATTCCCCACCTAGAAACATGCTGCTCAACTGATTCTGGCTCCTTCCTTTGCAGAAAGGGCAAACCTTCATCAAGTGGGCAACATATCCAGAGTTTATTCCTAATTCCTCCCAGACAGACAAGCATCCATGCCCTCCATAGAAAAGTGCTACTGGGGAGGGAGAAAAGTGGGGAAAAATGAAAAAGCTGCCACTTCAGCCTAAACTTGTCATCTCCCTGAACTCCCACTGGAGACTAGGGGGAAACCCATTTATCATCGATGGCACCAAAGCACAAGCCAACAGAAGCAGTTATACCTCCCTCCCCTCTCCTCTATCCCCCTCAGTCCCATTTGTGTTTCTGCCTCTAAATCTCCGGGGAACACTCTCAAACAAGGACTGATTCCATCTCAACCTATTTTTTTCATACATTTTTAATATAGCTATCTTTTAACAGATTCATTTGATCCTGTGAGATTTTCTGACTTGCGGTGAGTAAACATATACCATTTTGGAGAAACAAGAAATGTTGCACACATGGACAGGCTTACTTTTCAGTTGCAGCCAGGGATATCTGGCTGAGTATTGCCCAACAGATTTGAAACAGTATTCAATGCTGTGCCTTCCAATGGCTAGCTGAGGATTTTTGCAACCTGCTCTTGGTAGGGGCACAGCAGACACAGAGGTAGCAAACTAGACATTCACAGGATTCAACTGCCAAAGCATGGAGCTGTTGTACTTCAGAACCTGCTGAAAGACCAAGTTGTTCCACTAGACATACTCAGGGGAGTGGGGGTTTAAGGGCTTTATTTCCAGAAGGCAGCAAGTTCCTGCATGCACAGGCATCTTTTTACAACTTGTTATACATCTGAAGGCAAATAGTGTCTAATCCCTGCATTTACATCACTTGAAACTTCAAATGAGACTGGATTGTCAACAATGTCACAGAAAATGCAAACATGCGATAAATACTTCTGATTTGTATTTGGACAGAAGCATGATGATGTACACGCATCACATGAAGGTGATGAATCACACTTCACTCCAACTGCAGCTGAAGAATCCATCTAGTATCATCAATAAGGAATAACCATTTTAAAAGTCAAAAGGACTGGATAACTTGTACCCAAGAGTTCTAACAACTGGCTGAGATCTCTGATATGCTTAGAGAGCATTTATAAAATTCTGGAATCTTGATACCCTGAAATAGCATTTACATTGTCCTGTTAAACTAACATTACACATGATGATGCCTGTAACTATCAGCTCCTCTTCCCAGCACCAATTCCAGAAAAGTAACTGAAGAACATGCATGCCTCTTACCAGGCACACAGAAATAGCACTCATGCCAAACAGCTGAATTTTAAGAAAATTAGGTCTCTCAAAAAACAAACACATCTCTCTCTCATTCTTTGACAAGACTCCAAACTTGGCTGATAAAGTAATAGTAAAGATTTAATAAGCAGACTTTCGTAAAACATGAAACTTGTTATCACAAGACATTCTTACTGACATCATATGATGCTGGTTTTAGGTCTATATTATAAAAGCTAAGAACTAGCAGAGGTCAAATACTACTTATTGGTGAAGAACCAGGAAGTAGGGTTCTGCCAAGACGTGCATCAGGCCTGATCTTATTCCAAATCACTGACAGTAAAAACATTAACAGTTCCCTATGAGGGGAGGCTAGGAGCCTTCAAATACAGGAAGGGCAGGGATAGACATGTTTTTATCTTTTCATGCCATTAATATCTTTACAGGAAATGATTATTCCATGTTTGTAACAACAAACAAATTGGGGATACCCAATGAAATTCCAACAGCAGGCTTAAAAAAAAGTGCTTTTTAATATAAAGCACAAGTAAACTATATAATTTATTACCACTGAATACTGTGGAACTAAAACAAATAAAAGGCAGTGGAGAGATCAGACAATTTCATAGACAGCAGCTCCACTGTGTCTAGTACAACAGTATGAACGGTCCAGAAATCCTGACCTACAGATTGCAAGGACCTGGGAAAATACCAGTGAAAGCATCACCATGTCTCACTAAGGTCTGTGCTTCCTAATCCCCAGAGAAAGCCCCTTAAACCCACCATTAGAGACATCTTTACACATTCAACTCTGTGTCTCCTTTTTCCAGGAACACCTTAACAAAAGAGAGGTAAAAAGAGCACATAAATGTGAGAGACACCGGAGTTCAGGAGCCAGAGGCACTGACTCACCAGGAAAGATTAGAAGAGCTAAATCTGTCCGGCTTCAGTAAGCAATAACTCGTGAGGACAAGGGGATAGGCTGAAAATATCAGTGACCAAATGGAAGGTGGGAGATTACTGCATGAGCTGTTGAGAACTAAATTAAAAACAAACGATGGAAAAAGGAACATGACAGCAAGATCCTACCCTGGCAGAGGAGCAGCCTGCTGGGTATGAGCTGAAGATTTTCTGGCTCTGATGTTATTTCTTCCTCCATTCAGATGGTTTTTTAGTTACCAGGGGAATGGATACTTGCAAGGCAGACACGGCAGGGTACAGATCAAGAGGAGTCAAGAACTTTACGGCCTTCTTGCTAAACATCTCTCCACCCAGTTTAGTACTAACCAGAGAGAGTGCCAAATAAGAGAGGCTTGCAAGCCCCAGCAACTGACAGCAGCATTAAAAGCAGACAGGACAGGCGACTTGCTATGCTAAATGCTGGTGTACTCCTTCCCCAAAGAGATTCCAAGACAGTGAACAGCATTTCATTAAGTGAAGATGAAGAAAGGATGCATAGGATGCATTTTTAAAAATATTAAATATGATGACTTTTGAACCATACATAAAAAACTAGGTTCATACAGATATGATTAGTCTTGATATGAATATAAATAGATATGAATACTAGCTATCCTACACCTATGAATCATATATCATGAGATATATACGATAATTTGTATCTATATATGTGTGTCTATATAGAGATATGATTTCATCTTGATATAAGAAAAAAAAAAAACCTGTTTACAGTGAGAACAATCATTCACTGGAACAAACTCCCCAGAGACATGGTAGAGTCCCCATCAGTGGAGGTTTTCAAGAGGCGATCGGTCAGGGTGCTAGATAATTTCATCTGGGCTCCCTTTCCCACAAAAAGTTGGATCTTTTGAGATCCCTTCCCACCTGGGCTGTTTTATGATTCAATGATTAGTTCTTTCATTAATGAATTCCAGAAATAGGGATTTAAGAAGGTAGTACTTCCTCCTCATCATGATGGGTGCCCAGGTATGCCACAGGCATGGAAACGCCAACAGCAAAAGAGAGGATCCTGAAAGGAACTGGGCTGGCTAAACTATGGAATGCAACAGGACAGAGTCTCTCTGGAAATGAAAACATTCAATTTTTTAGATGAAGAGAAACAAAATGAGAATTGGACAAAGCTACTGAGCCTTGAACCATTCCCAGAACTGGAAACAGGACAAAAACCTAGACATGGAAGTCCTGTGGATTCAGCTGCAATGAGTGCACTGAAACATGGTATGTTTCTTCCTCTCTTCAGCAGTAAAGAGTTTTTATCCTATTGTTTCTTTTTGTGTGGTAAAATCACTGGTATAGTCATTCATCCTGCATCATTCTGACTACAAAATTTCACTTAGAAACTCTTCTCAGTCCAGTAATTTCTTACTGTTCTAAAGGTCCATTTTAGCCCATCATGTAATATACTATTAAAAGACTGAAAGGACTCTCTTCTAAAATCTGTTTCAACTTTGTGCTGCTAAGGGCAGACAGCACAGTAGGAGAGCATTTGTCCAAGGTGACAGTGAGATAAATGGAAAATCCTTGCACTAAACCTGGCATCACTCATTTTAAAACATACAAGCAGAGACATCTTTAAGTACACCAACAGTCTGGAGGACAAAACTCACTGAGGACCTTGATGTTGAATGCAGGGAGAAAAGCTAAGTAGATAAAGAGAATTCCCATACATGAACAGAAACTACCACATTTGAACTGGAAGAAAAACTATGGAATTCAGTGAACTAAAGTCTGAATAAATTCTGTCATGTTACCCACAGTCAACAAACCTGAATTCAAGTAGAACAGGTGAATGAAAAGGCAGCAAGAAAGGCAAGGAATGGAAATCTATCTTACAAAGAGAACACTATAAGAATTTGGTTTCTTCAGTCTAGCAAAATGAAGGCTAGAGGGAGTTGTTACTGATGTCCATAAAAATATACCAAGGACAAGCAAAGGGTCAGGCAGCAGGAAAGAGATTTTTCAAGATAAAATATAACAAAAACAATTAACAAATGCAAGTTCAACTTGAAAGTAAGTTTCCTAATCATTCAAGAAGTAGAAATCTGGGGAAGTTTTTGGGTTTTCCCAGTAGGAGGAACCTGAGTGTGTGTGCACACATGTTGAGTAACAGGAGGAAACAACCTATATTTAATAAAAAGTTTGACTGACTTAGGAAATACAGTATAGTATCTGGTTGCTAGTGGTGGCAGGAGACTTGACGTCATGATTTCTTCCAAATAATCTATGTTATCTTCGTTGTAAATTTAGGTTCTTGCTCCTGAATTGAGCACAGTGCTTTTTTGGCTAAAGTGTTATCTTTCAGAAATGGCAACCTATCCCAATCTTGCCTCATTTCAGTGCCTGGATCCAAGCTGGTGATTGTCTTCCATCACAAGGTCTCAAAACTATTCCAGGAGTTACCTTTCTCCTCTGTTGACACAGCCAGAAAATACTACTGAGCTTGCAAATAGGGACCAGTTTTTAGAGGCATGCAAATGCTTAAGCCCCATTAATTTCTACAGGGGTTATTTTAATGCCTAAATTTTTTGTATAATCCTTGTCCTAAGCAGCAAGACCCATATCTGTTATATCCACTGCATTTTCCTATTTCAAAACCAAAAATCAGATTCGCAGTGGAGTGTTTTGTTTAAAACTGGTATCTTCTCTCTGTTAAAAACACTCCTCTATTGCTTTCTGTTCTTTCTATTTGAGAAAGCAAATCAGATAATTGTGCCATACTCTTAGAGCAGGAAAAGGAAACTCTGCAGATAGTTCTACATTTGTGTGAGAAATCATTCCACAGTTTGCCAATTGGTCCTTAAGAAAGCTCCAGATCAGATAAAATTTGCAGTTGACACAGAGTGATATGAAAGCAGCAATCACACAAGTCATCTCTGTCACTTCGTAGGTGAATCGTATTCAAACTGTGCCTTAATAGACCTGAATGCGAAATTGTACATCTACAAGAAAAGATTACAATCCCTACCTCCAAACTGTTGGAGGGTTACAGCATAAGAAAGAATACCAAGGGCCCTTTGACCCAGTAGGAGAAGGTCATAAAACTTTCCTCTGGCAATAAATTAAATGCCAAATTCAGGCAGAAAATATGGCATATTTTTCCTTGCTCAATGGGAACTTTAGTCATTTAAAAAATGAGAGAAAGCAGAGCTTTGTATCTTTTCACAACTTCAAGAGGACTCTGCTCTGTCAGAAAGTGTATTGTAGTCAAGCCAGCTGAGCAAATACAAGTGACGTGCTCTTCCTTGCATTATACAACAGAGGTTTATTAATCTTTTCAGGGTTTAAAATTTACAGGTCACATTGCAGGGAAACCAATTTGCTACATAAGAATTCTAAGTCTGACAATATCCCGATGAGTATGCTGTCTCACCCAGTAAACAATAAAAACAGACCAAGGCACAGAGGTTCAAGTGTAAAGCGAGCATTGCAGCAGCACCCCCGAGATGAACAGGACTGCTCATGATGGCAGGGCACCCTGATGCTATGCACTAAGCGGGCCAACCTTTTCAAAGTCGAACCCCCTTAACACTGGATGCTTCAGGACCAAGCTGTGCTGTCACCATCTGCCTCTACCAAACAATGACTGTGGAGCCGAGCATGAGGCCTGCATTCAAACACAAATAGTAATACTTCTGAGCAATTTCCACAGCACAAAACTCCTTTAAAGAGAAGACTTGACTCGCTTCTGACTCCAGAGCGACAGGATATGACACCTAAGCAGAAGCACCTGACAGGATCTTTTCCACCCTCCAGTAAGGAAGTCAAGGTGCTTTGAACATCTAACATCAGCCTATCTTTTTCCTAGGGAGGGAAATTAGTGGCATATACTTTCTAGGCAGCCTTGTGCAGCTGGGAGAGAGCATCATGGGAGAAAAAAAAAAACCTATAAAGCTCCTCAGTCAGCACAAGTTTTGCCAGTGCAGAGCCCTTCATGACTCCTATATTTTCAGGTGCTCTGCATAAGATGGGTTAAGCCTGGGCAAACACAGAAGGATGACATCAGCCATTATTGCAAAGAAGCATCAGTCACTTAAACAGATTTTGGGACCCTCTTTCCACTTATCTTCAATCTGCATAGCAGCTTTTTCTGGACTATTTCTTCAAAAATTATCTGAAAACAAACAGACTTCAGGTGCAACCTCATGCCTTCAAATAGCAGCTTGATACACTTCTTTTATCCTCCAAAAGCCTCCCTACAATCCAGATACAGCCATTTCTGCAGTGCAGATGGAGACTAAAACATTGGGAACAGAGTCAGCAGTGGAATCCAGATATCCACTATCAGATATCATGTGCTTTAACAGAATTATTTCTCTCACTGTAGTAGAGTCCCATTGGCACTAACAACTAAAGGAGCTCTAGAAGTACCAGCTGCATACATAGCACCTACACCCTGATGCTGGGCTGCTGACAGAAGTTAGGCAGATGTCTCCAGCTCTACTCTGGCAAGGTTACTCTTTGTCTCAGGATTATGGTTTAGGCTTAAAGAACACACAATCAGTAGTCTTCTCTCTAAGAGCTGTATAAAATTATACAAGGAATGCAACAGCAGCATTATGAACTTAAACTGTGTTGCTCAAGGGGCACCGGGCTCTCCACTCCGCAATGGTCTTGCTCAGTTTCATCAGCCACTGGTTTAGCTATAATAGGCTCTTCTCAAGGACATGAAATCATCCCTGGAAACAGCAGGTAGATGTCATTTCTGGGATCAGTCACTTCCCAAGCTAATTCTCTACTTAGATGCTAAGTAGTCTTTAAGGCCCTGAATATTTCTCCTGTTGTCCTCCACCTATTCACTGAGAGGCATGTGCTTTTCACAGCCGACATGCTAGAAAAGATGGCAAGGGCACCCCTCTCTGTGTGAGTGAGGGGTTCCAACTGCACAGTGCCTGAGTTCAGCTCTCACTTACAGCACTCTCAGCCTGAATCCCACAGTTTGTTGTCACTGATGATTCTGGAGACTGAATCTTCCACATGAGCTGCAGTCCTGGTAGATGCCTGGCATGATTCCACTAAAATGACAGAGTATCACTGACTGGAGAGGTCAGCAACCATCCACTGAGCTGAGCATTCCCCCAGAGCTGTAGGACAATCAACTGCTTCCCAAAGCCGGTCTTCTCTGAGGCGACTTCAGCTATCACCACCCATCTGGTGGATCTCTAGTATGCTTGTCCTTGGGAGCTACACTACCACGTTGCTCTTTACAGTGAGGGAACAGACCTGCACAAAGGAGACTGCACTGCAGGGACACCAGAGCAAACCTGGGGCCTCTAACCAGCTACCCTCCCCAGCCATCACGGAGAAGTTCTAGGCACTTCCATCAGATGCAGGTGGAGCACGGGCAGGAGCTGAGGAAGAGGCAGGCAGGCTGTTTCCCAAGACAAGACTACAAGACTGAGGTTTCCTGGGCCACTGCACCTCAAGAAGCAAGAAAACTCTGCAAATGGAACATGATGTCTAAGAGCTGGAAAAGCGACCAAGAGCAGCGATTTCCCAAATGAGGGATCAGGAAGCACCTGGCTATACTCAGTTTTGCCTCTGATTGACAGAAGAGCTATCCAAAAGAGAAACGCAAGAAATATTAATATGTTTTTCAGTGATCTAGAGCTATGATGGAGAAATCTTTAGGACACACTAACAGGTTTTGCTTGAAGTGGAAAGTATTTGCCACCTCCCTCCCAGAAAGTCTTATTCCAAAACCAAGAAAGAAAAGCCTCCATTCTACAACTGAAGGAGTAGCAAAGAGCCAAGTTCACAGACGCAACTAGGCCAGCACTGGTACCATTGTACTGTCCTGAAGGAAGAAACCTTCATGCAAGCTGTTAGTACTGACAACAGTTTCTGCCTCTTGCCAGTGACAGTAGCACTCTGCTTCCAACCCTTCCTTGGAAACACTGCCTGCAGAAAGCTCACTGACCCACAGAATCAGGCAAGCCTACTGAAAACTTGGAAACAAATTCAGGAAGTTAATCATAGTCAGAGGATAAGCTAAGGCAGCAAGACATGGGACTTTAAACTTTGGCATAGAACACCATACGTGTGCCAGGGGCTTCATGGACTCTCTAGTGCTACCTGCCCCTTTCTGACAACCCAAAGTGCTGCATCTGAAGACTTGAGGGGATTCTACAGGGGGGTTGCGTGAAATGCACAAATCATTAGCTCCAGTCCACCTTTCTCATGCAATGGCACAGCGTCCTGAGTTAGATCCTCCTCCCTCTCCCAAAGGGTCATACACAGCACTCCACAGGTTCCTGAGGCCTCTACTCCTTCAGGGTTACCCACCACTGCCAGAAATATGCATTTATTTTCTTCCACCTTCTCTTTCCTCAGTGCACAGCAAATAGGAACTGAACTTTCCACCTCAGCCCACTTTGTTTTTTTTAAATTTCTTCCATCTCACTCCTGATCTGCAGCAGCCATTCTCACCTCAGGTATGGAAAAGTAGGGAAAGGAGGTGAAAGCAGGGGAAGAAACAATCATTGTGTGTATGTGATCAGTCAGGTCCAGAAGCCACTTGACCCAGAGAGATCAGAGTTTCCCCTACAACAATGGGTGAGCCTGGGAAGCAAATCAAGCAGACTGAATGATTTTTGGCAGAGAGAGAACAGTAGGAGTGGTACAGACCTCTTCCTCCTCAATGCGAGCAGGTTCAATCAGCAGATTATTGGCTTGATCAAACGACACCCCCTGTTAGGACAGGAACCAGCAAAGAGGCATGCGGATTAGTGGAGCATAAACCAAACCCGCCACCACTACCACCACCACCCAACACACAAATGCACACCACTCTGATAGGTCTGCCACACAGCACCAGAGCAGACCCCACTCACGCCACTCCTGATTACCACCTACCAGCAAGTACCAGCGACAGGGCTGCTCCCAGGGCTCACAACATGCAGAGTGTCAGCGCTCTGTGGCCCAGCTAACTGGAAGCTGCATCTTTAAGGCCATATTTTGTCTGTGTTGGCACTCTGAGGCTGTGACCACCAAGCTCACAAGCTGAACACTATTAACTGATTTTATCCTCTCTGTACCAAGACATTCAGTGAAGAAGGATTAAACAACACAGGAGAAAAGCACAAAGGGACCTCTGGTGCCACCCAGCTGCTGCACAGGAATGAAGCAATCCAAAATCAAACTGCATTGGTCCTTCCTGCAAAGGGAAGAGCCTCTGGTGGAACAGTGCGTCCTGCCAGACACCCAGCGATCCTGCTCCCAAATGAAGGAAACCTTAGAATTTCTCTTGAAAACCAACTGTCTTTGCAAAAAAACCCTCTGGTTTGAGGATTCAGCCTCCTGCACACCCTGTCCTACCTTCTTCAATGCATGCATGCAGCACCTCTTACTTGAACCTCCGCTGCACAGGGACACTGCTCCCCGCATTCCCACTTCTCAAAGGCAGCTCAGGAGGCAAGCTAATAAATCTCCCTTCATGGAGCAGGCATCCAACTCAGCCCCACAAAAGGAAAACTGTGATTTCCAGGCAGAAGACTTAGCCGATAACAAAGGTAACTTTCTGA
Source organism: Haliaeetus leucocephalus (assembly GCF_000737465.1). NCBI lineage: Eukaryota > Metazoa > Chordata > Aves > Accipitriformes > Accipitridae > Haliaeetus > Haliaeetus leucocephalus. Next base: position 208,692 of record NW_010972654.1, read on the forward strand.
TAAATAACACCAAACCTGTGGTCTCAACATCTATGTAGACTTTACAGGTTTTACCAATGGGTCAGTGCATCCACAGCTTTGAGTCCCTAACTAAAATAAGCTTTTTGGGTGAGGGCATTTCCCAAGTATGGCAGCTCTTGGATGAAGGGGACTCAAGATGGCTTCACACATTCTTACAAGCAGCAGCAACTCCTTTTCATTCTGAAGAACTTCACAAACAGTAAGGAAACTACATGCCTCATCCCTAGGGAGCAAGGGACAAGCTTTATCAGCTTAGATACAGCAAGGCAAGCATCCACTGAGAGAAAGGCTCCAAAGCTAACTTCAGTGCAAGAACCTTGCCCTAAGCAATCTGAACTCCAGTGTGGGGTGGAAACGATCCCAACAGTCTGGAGTGTATGTGGTAACAGCAAGAACAGATTTGACTCCAGCATCTTCCACCAGTTCAGAGACTCACATCTCACTGATGAGATCTGTCGGTGTCAGACTATGATGAAGATTCAGCTACATCCTAATCCCCGCCTGGCAAATACACCTCACAAAATCATCACACCAACTTCATTAAGAACTGGTCTAACCTCATGCAGTGTCCCTCATCAGTATATTCTTATTCCACTGAGAGGATCTTCCTCAAGCAAGAATCTCTGTGTGTCCCTAACCAAACATGGTGATTCAGCTGAGTAGAGCCAAGGACCTCATATCTCATCAGCGCCCAGCATAACCAGAAAGGCCCATCGTGGCCCCATGGCAATGGCAAAACTCCAGAGCACAAGTTCCCCTAAATCCCAATGCACACTTCATCAGACTGCATCTGCGCTGGGGCAGGCAGAGGGTGGAACCAACGGGAAGGGCATGCTCCTGTCTGCTCTCACTATCCACTCCTCTCCAGGAAGCACTGTGGTAGAAAAACAAGTGTAAGCAGCCTGAACATAAGCCTGAGATTAGATCCATCCAGGGATAAAGCTCATCCTGTTGCAAATGAGGTGCAACAACCAGCAAGCAAGGAGGTGACTGAAAGGAATGGAAGAACCTGTCAGTGATGGGACAAAAGAACTGTTCCTGCAGCACAGAACACAACATCACACATAATGGGGAGGGTGCAAGAATCTGGATACAGCGCAAGGAGTCAGACATAAGCAACATAGCACAGCTCGTGGACAATCATATGAGCCCCAGAATGAACTTCAGCTCTCCCACCCTCAGCATATCTCTCCTGAAGTGCTGGAGCCTCCTGCCAACATTTTTGTTGGTACGACATCAGCCTGGTCGGTAGTTCAAATTAGCAGAAGGGAGGTCTGGCACCCCTCTGACCTTCCCCCCTCCCCACAAGACCTTACCTTCACTGATGGCTGAGCAGATAAAGCTCCATTCTTTCTGTCATCCTCATCCCACGCTTCCTCCTGATCCTCAGGCTCTGTGTTGTTATTGCAGCCTCCTAACTCCTCTTCCTCTTTGGGGACTCCATCACTGTTCAGTCCCTGCAGGAGTGCCACCACTGCCTCTGGCTTGGGCAGTTTAGTTATCTTAAAGTGTTTCTTATAATGGGGTGTGTCCTTGCGGATAAGCCTCTGTTTCTCCACTGGGAATGGTCGCTCTTCATCTTCATCCTCATCCTCACTCCGTATTAGTGTGTCCTCAGCAAAGTGCACAGTGGGCTACAATGGCAAAGCCCCAGAAAGGTTGTGAACCTCAGGTAGTGCAGAACCTGCTGTTCCCCCACTACCAACACAGGCAAAGCCAGTGTTGCTGCTTTTATGCTAAAGAAAATGCAGGAATACATGTTAAAATTTCACCATACTTGCCTTTTTCCATATTGACTCCTTCACCCAGACACATCTTCTGTCAGCTCCAGGGATTTAGGGCACTCAAACCTGTAACCCTGATATTCCCATAGTCCCTGTCTGGCTCCCACACTGTCCTTCCTAGTCTCCCATGGACCCAGCTCCCACAGGCTGCCTGAATCTCTACTTGCACTTGGCTTCCACAGCCTGTATTTGCCTCCAGTGATGCCCAAATCACACTCTGTACATCCATTTACCATTTTCTCTGAAACTTTCAAGTCCTTCTGCTTTTTATCACGACCCTGCTGCAGTTTCTAGGCTCCTACCTCATTGTATTCCACTTCCACATCTTCCTCCTCTTGGTCAGCAGCTTCCTTATGCTCCTCTTCAGCTCTGGGCTTTGCCTCCTTCTCCAGCTCCTGCATCTCAGGCACCTGCCCATTTGGCCAGCTCCTCTCTCCCTCCTCTCCCTGCTCCTCTCCCCTAAAGTCAGCAGAGGCAGTGCTGTTGGAAAGGTGGGAGTCCTCACTGCGATTTGACATGGCGCTCAGCCTCTTCTCCTGAGAAGATGATTGTAAAAGTCAAGATGGAAACCAAAGCAGCAGATGGAGCAATGTGGAGTGACTGGTGTGAGGTGGGGCATGAACCAGTACCAACAGAACCAGCTTTTTCTTCAGGCTGCCCGCTGTTTTCCCTGACAAGCCTGCTGCATCTCACCTAGGTCCACCCCTGTTCCACCATCTGTGTATGCATTTATTCTTAGTATCACACACCTGGGCAGCAAGATGCCTCCTCTGAGCACTCCGTTCCCATCATTCTTTACTGGGAATATCAGAACCTTCTTTTCCTCTCCCTGTGTTATGACAAAAGTGGTACCAATGCACACAATTCCCCTTACGCTGTTCTCTGTCTCCTGGCTACATCTCCTGCTTTATCTCAGTGGTCCCAGCTGACACCACAATGCAGATTCCAACCCTTGGAATCCAGGCAATCCATGCTCAGTCCCTTCCAATCCTTCCCAAAAGTAAGTTCTTTCTGCCCAGCTTACACACACTGCCTCCCCATTCCCCAAGTCCACTACATGTTCTCTATGGTTATCCATTTAGTGAACAGCACTCACTTCTGAGTTAGGAGAATTCAGGTCTGCATCAGGCTTTGCAGCATACACCTCATTGCGCCGAACTTCAATCACTTTCTTCATAACCTTCAGTTCACTGGGATGAGGAGTTGCTCTGCGCTGTAAGCCCTACCAAAGAAAAACACTCAGAGCAACATGTGCCATGCCTCAAGACTGGGCCACTTCAAATAACATGTTTTATCAGAGTGCTAGAGCCCCAGCTGGACATGATCTAAATGTCACATTGCAGGATCCGGTTTGGGCATCTCCACTACTATAGCCTGCAACTGGGAAGAGGGAAGAAATGGAGGCAGAGAACACTTATCAGTTCTCTCTCGGATATTATCCTGCTCTCCATCTGATAGAGGGATTGGGAGGAATTATAGAGATGTGAAGTTTTAAATTGTGCTTCAGGCTTAGTAAACATGAAACTGTCAACACAGAAACCCCTAAAGGAACACAGGGGTGGAACATCTTCTTAATCCCTCTGGTGTTTCTTAACATGTCTGACAAGCCCATATGCTACCAGAATTTGTGATGCTTACCTAGTTTCAGCCCAGCTAAGAGTCAAGAAAAACAGTATTCTAAAATTAATAAAAATGTTAAAAACAATCACACACACACCCCCCAAATCTCCAAACACCAGCAGCATACACGTGCTTCAAGGACAGATGCAAATACAATTTATTAGAAAGATTCAGATCTCCAGAGACTCTCTCTCCACAACATAAAAAGGGAAGAAAGTCCTGCAGGAGATCTAAACCAATAGAGTACTTGCTGAAAACTGAAACTTTTATCCTACCCTTTGCATCTGCAATTAAAGCAAAATGATCTTCCATAGTTTTTGAGGCTGGCTGTCTACAGTGTTTAGCTACTTTAGTAATATGATACTCCACAACATGGGCTTGCATCTGGTTCCATGCTTGGAGGGGTGGAGATTGCCTGGCTTGAGTTTGGCTGTGCAGCTCTTCCTCATGAGGGGGGTCAACTAAAATCCAGTCCTGACAGTGCTCTGACTATTAGTATCTCTGGACCACCCAAATGCTCCATGGACAGGTTAGCAGGTACAGCTCAACTCCCACGGGACAGCAGTCAAAATGAGAATCTGCACAAAGGCTCTCAGGGAATTATCTTTCATACCTGCTTGTCTCCTCAGGGCACCAAATGCCCTCTGGACTGCAAAAGTATTGTGCATGTCTGCAGCTGTATTACAAGGTGAAACACGAATGGCTCCCCATCTTAGGAAAAAAAGTTTAGATTGTGCCTATGTTTCCATAGGGAGCTAACAAGCCTCCAGAAACTCTTCTTACCCGTCTCTCAGCTCCAGACTCTTCTTCATCATCTACTTTCGGTTCATCCAGGAACTGAATCACACTGACTCTGTTTAAATTGGTGTCTGTCCAGCTCTCATCCACACTGTTCTGCAAAAGATTCTCTGCGGAGAAAGATAACACAGTGGGAGCTACTTTCTGAATGAGCAGGGTTTTAGACTTGGATGAAAGACAGTTCTCAACCCACTAGGGCACTTCTGTTATATCTGCCCATGGCATCAAACCATAAAGGCCTTGAGGACAAAGGATGTAGCTTCCAGATCTTGTCCCCTCTTGTACATCTCCCACCATTTCTATAGCAGCCTCTACAAAAGGACCTGAATGGTTCAGCTCTAGCACTCCTTACCCAAGAGCTAAGAAAAAAGGATTAAGGCACGAATCAGAAGTATTGACACAAGAATATCATCATGACAGAAAGAAAACTTCACAGACAATGAATTAACTACTTGGTCAATAGATCAAAGCAGAAGACTTGAAGACTAGGCTGCAGCTTCTTTACCACTTGGCAGAGAAGCAATTTCTCAGTTTTAACAATCTATGCCTTGGAAAGTTGCCACCAGCCATTCAGGAGCCTAGGTCTGCTACAGGTACCACAGTAAAGAACAGTCCAACCAAGCAGACAAGAAGGTTCAGGGCCTCTTCCCTACAGCACTCTCCAGAGTACACAGCACTGCAAACAGCATTCATAATGCAGTCTCTTACCTAGGCTAGGAGAGGGCTGCTGGGGAAGAAGGTAACAAGTGAGAACTTTTTCTCCTGTCTTTTCATCATCCTCTGTTTGGAATTTCAGCATGGGCTGGGACTGATTTTCTGCCAGCCATAGGGCTTTCAGGTTAAGATTTGTCAAAGCAAACGGCAAGTTCTGCAGTCTGCAAAAGAAAAGAAGAACTGCTGGTTAAACTTACTTGGTAACAAAGGAACTTCAACTCAGCTGCAGCCTCACCTGCACTGGAGAAGGACAGAGCCAAGCCACTGCAGGATCCCTCACTCTTACACTGAAGCAGCTGGCTCATGTTGCATATGGCTCTGCTACAGCCACAGACTGAACTCCAGTAATCCACCCTCACCAGTTTTTAGCAGAGCACAACTCCCATCAACTATGTGAAAATGGTGAACTTTGAAGAGGGGTTTGAAGACAGAAAAATTATGCTTTCACGGACCAGTATACAGGGAGCGTTCCAAACAGAAGCTCTGGTCAGCTTCCAACTGCTGCAAAAAATACTAGCCTCAGCTAACAGAACTGCAGCTAAAATGTGCAGAATCTTTCAGAATAGATCACAGATATTTGCACACTGTGGGGTTATGCACATCATAAACAAGGCTTTGGCACCAATCACCTGAGGACTGATGACACAAACTACAAAATCTGCAGGAAGGAAGACAGTGGACCAGGGATTTCCCCATATCTTTATTCCACAAATGGCAAAATGCCCCCCTGCTTCTGCACTAGTTCTACCCTGAATTCAAGAAACACAGAGAAGGGCTTAACGGGCAAAGCTTGATAGAGACATGCCCTTTTTCCAGAACCCTAAACAGCCAGCCTGGGCTTTTCCAAACAGCGGATCCTGGGATGAGCACAGATCCAGTGTCTCCCAAAAGACACCAGGGCCCAGCCCATGCTGCTCCTTCGCAGCAGCCTCCTCCGGAACATGCCTACAAGCCTGTTTACCCTTCCCGCTGCTGACCTGTTCCCGGCCACATCCAGGACGTGAAGCTCAGTGGTGTTGGCAAGCTCTGGTGGCAGAAGGGCCAGGCGATTGTCTCGCAAGGACAGCACGTTCAGATTGGCACAGCCTCCAATCTCAGCTGGAAGGGATGTTAGCCGGTTCCGATCCACGTTCAAGTTCGTCAGCTTGGCCAGCTTGCCAAGGGACTTTGGTAAGGCCTAGGAAGCAGATGAATCAGTAGTTGCAAAAGAGAAGAGCAGTGGAATAAAGGTATAAAGGCATAAAGCCCTCTATCTGGGGAAAAAAACCTGCATTCTGACCTAACATACACATTGTTTATAAAGTTCTCACTACAACTTTGGGACAGGTTTTTCCTCAGGCTTACACACTGCTACATGCCAACTCCTCACCTCAGCACAGCACACTCAGAACACCACTCAGAACACCACAGTTTTTTCCTGTTCTTCTGTCTATTCCCAATGCTTGGGTTTTAATGATCAAATCATGAGCAGTTTGGAGCAGGGCCATTTTAAATTACACTACTCCACGGCCCCTTGCCAAACGCAGCTTTTGATGTAGTCCTGCTCCCATCAGATTGGATGGGCTTCAGGACTGGCTATCCTAGAGCCAGCATCCTAGCTATCCTAGAGAACTTTTCAGAGGAAAAAAAAAAAACAGTAAGAGAAAGCAGCTTCCACAAGGGTCTTCTCAAGAGCCTGTGAGCTAGGTGAAACCCTGTGCATCAAAGCAGCTGAAGGGAGAGTAGCTGGAGCATGCTCAGGAATATGGCTCAGAGGCCAGAAGATGGGAAAAGATCCCTAGCATGTGGCTAAACTGAACAGCACAGGAGAGGAAGCATGGCTGCTGGTGTACTTACTGTCAGCATGTTCTCTGTCAAGATGAGTTCTGACAGATTTTCGCAGTCCCCAATTGACTCTGTCACCTCTGTCAGCCGATTCTGGTCCACCTTGAGGATTGAGAGCTGCTTCAGCTGACCTGGCCAGGGCAACAAGCTAGGTGTGAACTATGCTGCAGAGAAAATGATGCTGGTCTACATTCATCTGGCCTCCCATCAGGGATTATGTAACCTAACAATACAGGCACTACCTTTCTTCCCCACCAGGCTTGTTCACAGGTTTCACCTGGGCATTATGCAGATCAAGAACCTGAACTCGTCCTGTAGAGTTCTGCTCACCAGTATCATCTACTACTTCTGCACTCAACTATTGCGACTATGTCCATCAAGCCCTAATACCTTGTTACATACACTCTTGCTTGAAGCCCCCCTGCCAGGAGCACTGCCAAGGCAGTGAAGTCCTGCACTGCTCCCCATCCTGCAATACTCACCAATCCCATCCGGAATGCATTCCAACAGGTTCTGTGACAGGAGCAAGTCTGTCAGTGCTACTAGCCCACTGACCTCATTGGGCAACTGCTCCAGTTTGTTCTCTGACACATCCAGACAGACCAAGCGGCGGAGATTGCCCAGCTCCTAGAATCAGAAAGGAGATGCTATGGCTCGAGGGAGCACCTGAGGAAGGGAGCAAAGTGGTGAATCAATGGCCCTGAACAGGTACTCACTGGAGGCAGGGCTGAGAGCTGGTTCCGGTCTAACCAAAGCTCACGCAGGTTTGGTAGCGCTCCCAGAGTATCTGGCTGTAACAGAGCAGGACAGTAATAGCATCACTCGCTTCCACAGGGCAGAAGCTGCTCTAGGATGCTACAAATCACACCACACCTCTGCAAAGCTAGACATTGTTATTGCTTTCTCACCTCCTAGAACCATTCACCAAATGGTTTATGAAGCTAACATGTTGGTGTGCCACAATATAGCAGCACATATGTTTGGAAATGTCTGGGGTGGCATACTGGCTGCAGAAGGTCCCAACAGGAAACATGGGACAACAGCAAGGACTGTCTGGTAGCAGGCAAGACAAGAACTAAACAGGGTTTTGGAAATTCTGGCCTTACGGAAGAAATGAGTCTTTCTCCTCTTCCTCCTCTCAGACATGAAAACAAACATTTGGACAACACTGGCCAACTCAACATGATATAGCAGCACCATCAGCAATGGTATACATATATTCATAGCATCACTCCACAAACACCACACACGCTGATTAGCATTTGGGTTTGGAGTTAATGCACCACTGGAGTGTGGTTCACGTGTCAGACAACTGTTCTCACAAGTAAGCTGCAGCCTTGCGCGTAGCAAACTGCATGAACTCCTTTGCCTCCCAGTTTAGAAGGGCTTTCTGCCAAAAAGCATTCCAGAACATTAAGAGCAGGATTCAGTAACAGCTTAATCCATAGCTGCAAAATTAAAGAATATCACCAGAGGTCCCTGAATGTCAAGACAAGCTGGATTTCGAGACTGTGCACTGGCTCTCAGCATACTTACACTCAGAGCCCTCCATGGATGCACCCCAGTCCAGAGGGAACACACCCCATGTTTGGCTGAGTTCACTGCCAGGAACAACATGGAATGGTCCTGCACTTTGCAGTAGACAAATCAAATCACAAAGGAGAAAGGCAGAAAGTTGGCCTAGCAGAAGTGAAAAACAACAACTGGGGGCAGTGCAACACAGAAGAGAAAGGAAGAGTCTCACTGGAAAGGAAGATCCTTAGGCAGCTAGATAGCAAGAATTAACATCCCAGAGCAAAAGTGCTTGGAAAGAGCAGAGGAAGCTGTGCATGAGGACAACAGGAAGCAAGACAAGGGCCAACACATGAAGAGAACATTATTCTGGGAACAATGACTAGGCCATGGTGGGCAGATCAGAATCTTCTCAAACAACCTGTGGGTCTATTTCTTTGCATTTCAGAGGAAAAACCACTTGCTCCCACAGAGGTACAGGGTTCTGCCCCTACCAACCACCCATATTCCCTCCCCACCACCCCTCACCTACCAGTACTTCCAGGTCATTGCCACCAAGATCCAACTGTTCTAACTTGACAAGGAAGGACAATGAACTGCAAGATACAAGGAGTAGAGAGGGGAAGAGAGGAAAAAAAAAAAAGAAAGAAGGAATAGAAGGTTAGCATCTGGGACACATATCTCACAAATTACATAGTTTTTAATAACTCCTGAAACAGGTGGGGCAATTCTGACCTTTTTCGTAGTCCCTCTGAGCCAAGCGGTTTAGGGGAGTGGGTACCTTTCCCCAAGCCAGACCACCTGCACCGGGCAATTGGGTTCAGTAGCACCAGCACTCCCAAAGTGGCCAGTTTCCACGCTGTCACCAATTTACCTTCTCCCCCTCCCACCGTAAAATACTCTTTGAGCAAAAACATGACAGATGACAAGCCACACCTTAACACTGCTGCCCATTTTTGTAGCAAGGATGGGGACCTGGGCACAGACTAACAGATAACAGAAGAGAGTCAGCAGAGGACAATACATACTTGGGGAGCAAGGGAAGCATAGCTGCAGGGAGAGGCAGGAATGACAAATTCAACAGCCTCAGTTTCCCTGAATGGGATGCCCATGCTGCGTAAAAGAAAGGGAAAGACAACACTGGCATGACATCTCAGAAGAGGTCAAGACATACAGACAAGAAGCTCACTAGGCAAGATGCTGCAAGAAGCTTTCATGGGAACCAAAGCCTGTCAACACTGGTGGTCCAAGGATGTGCCCCGAGTATCCAAACACATTATGACCTGGTGACATAAAAGCCTGCAGTCTACAGCCCCACAAAACCAGAATTCAGTTCTTCTGACATAGCCCAGGTGTTCATGTGTCCTCAGCTCTCAGTCCTACTCCATCAACTCCAACTCCCACTACCCCAGACAGGGGTTGCTGTCTCTCACTTTACACTAGGGCAGAACTGCCATCTCAGCCCTGACCACTTCCCCAGTAGGGAGGGTCTTCAGTTCTCTTGATTCTCTTCATAAGAAATTGTCCTAATATAGAAATCACTATATTTCTCTGGAAATAGAGCTATACATCTCAACGCCATCCAAACTAAGGAAGTTGGGAGCTGCGAATCTGTGAGAAAGCAACAAAAGAGTTCTGTCTTAACTGGGCTGGGCTATAAAAATATTTGGGCTACACAGGAAAACCAAGTTTTTACCTTAGGCAGTGGTGGATTTTGAGATACTGTATTAACTCAAGCAAAGGTTTATCAACAGGATCATCAAAAGGATTCTCTTGTATAGCAGTCTCTCATTATGAGTGTACATTTGCTCTTTGACTTCTCTGAAGGACGAAGCAGCCTTGACTGTCCCTTCACACCTTCATGGTTTTAATTCCCAAAATAGGGACAAGTGAGCTGTGGAATCCATGTTGATATATGAGGTCTTGCAAAATGCCTCAGTATAGATCACCCTCCGCTATTCCATGAGAATACATCAACAAGACCTAGCCTTCCCAAATTATTGGCAAGCTGCATCCCATCTGCGTGGGAGAGATGAGGAGTGATAATCAGCTGTACAAGATGAACTGTTTCAGAACTCAGTTGACAACAGAAGACTAACCAATTAAATGAAATTTTGACAAGTAAAGGTCATTGCAAGCTGGATCTTTTAAGGAGCTCAACAACAACAAAAATCAAAAGGACACTGATGCATTATGCAGTCACAAATTCACAGTATTGAAGCCCATCTACCTACTGGGTTCAGTAACCTTGAAAAAATGAAAGCATTATCCATTTTGATAAGTCATGCTACTCTTTGAAAAAATTACTTGGACTTCGTTTAGAGCCGCTCTTGGGCACAATCTGCAACCAGACTAAGTACAAGAGCTTCAGACCTGGGTAAAGTACCTGACACTGAAATTTCTTTAGCCATTGATTTCGATCTCATATTTGACTGGCATATCTGGTGAAATTGCCTTGGCCTTCAAGATCCTCTTCTACTTTTGGAAATCATCCAAAAGTAGAATCTGGGGAATTAGGGAAAGATGAAAAAGAAGCTGGAATTGTACTGCAGAATGATTATCAAGCCTGGACTTATCTTTCAGAGATAAAAAACCCAAATTCATAGCATGCTACAAGTATCTTGCTGGATGGCATACAAATCTAACATAGGGAAACAAGGGAGCACTAGGCATGAGGTATCTCCCCAGAAACCATATGGGTTTGGTCACAGACTGAATTCTCAAACTCCAGATACTTGCTGGTTCCTAGGTGGTGAAAAGCCATTGGGACAATTCTTCATTGCAGTCTGAAAGCCCAACATTGGATGTAGCTATTGCACCTCTTCGTTTATATGGTGCATCACAGTGGTGGTAGCTGTCTGTATGAACACAAAGAACACATGGAACAGAGAGCAGTGGGTCCCAACACCAGGACCCAAACTTCTCCTGCTTGCCTGTTCTCAACCTGGCATAAGAAGCTTTGGCTCTCAGGTTCTCCCTTGTGGCTATATTCCATGTGGGGCCACCTCAGCTGGTCTTTTAATATCGCCTTTCTGTGACAGGGTGTTAATGCTGATAAATTCTGTGCAGAAAAGATCCAGTGACTTTGGCATCAGAGACAAGATGACAGTGTTAATTTGAACTATGCTTCTACATTGTGTAATCACCAGATGTGAAGCCTGGGAACTGCGCAGTGCAGACTCTTTCAGCTCCTTTTTGGAAGTGTCTTGTCCTCTGGGTCAAAGTTGACACATGAATTCTACAAGCAGATATAACTGATGTCATATAAAGCCTGGACTTGCAGGTCCCAGAGGAAAATAACCATCAGAAGAGCATATGCCTGAGTCAAGGCAACATCTCACAGTGAGGGAGGCATGGCCATCACAGAAGAAGCAAGACTAAAGCCCTAGCTGCTTAGAGTCTCAAAGCCTTGTTTGAACACTGTATCATCAGATGCTCCTTTGCCCTCCTTTTTAAATAAAGCACAGGAGCAACGGGGGTAAGTACAGGTAGCCAAATTGAATACTTGCCATGAATAGTAAAGAGGGCACTGGGGAAGGTGACAATAGTTGCATGCTTCACACATTCACTGAGGAGTTTGTGTGGCCCCAAAACACACTGCTATTCAAAAAGAAGTCAGGTAGAATCCCTTCCAACATATATTCAAGGAAGACTGGGGAAATCATCAGTTGGATGCATAAGCAGGCAGAAAAAAAGCTGACAGCACTAATGTAGCTTAGAAAACTCAATAAACAACTCTTATGGGCTTCAAACCAGAGATTAACATACAGACTCATTAGTTCTCCACATCCTATCTACCTGATAGCATCAGCTGTACCAACCAGATCCTCTACCAGGAATTCATCTCTGTCCCTAACCCTCTGAAACTTTTAACAAGACTTACCTCTTCTCTCTTGCTGGCTTATTTTTTGTCTGCTGCAGGAAAGCCAGTTATCCCACCCATTCCCACAAACTGCTCAGTACCCAAGAAAACAGAAATGTGAGAAGCAAAATGTAACTTCAGCCGTATTCTGCTGCTCTTCAAATTATGAACGTCACTGTATACAGAGTTCTTCCTATACCCACATCAGTACATTCTTCTCTCTTTTTCCAGAGGAATCCGTCATCTGCTCCGAAAAATGGTTCTCACCACTTCCAGCAGCTTTCTTGTGGAACCCTGTCTATTTCAAATCAATCCTGACACAGAGGCTGAGTGCAGACTGAACATCCTTCTAAGCCCTGTACCATCTCTCTCCCTCCTCACCCCAATTTACAGAAATCCAGCAAGATGCAGCTAATTTATGCAAAGCCTTGAGCCCTCCCAAGCAAAGTGCTAGAGCCTGTACTACAGAAACAGCAAGTCCCTGAAGAATCAGTAAGAATGATCAGGCAGGAGACTCCTTGAAGCCAACAAACAGACACTCACGTGGGGAGAGACTTTAGAAGGTTCTCACGTAGCTCCAAAGTCACCAGGTTTGCTAAACTGCAAGATAAAAGGGAGCAAGAAAGACAGATTCACTGAACGGGGCTTCAGGGATACAAGGAGATGCTCATATCCCTTCCCATGGAACCACCCCTCATGACCTGCACGAATGCATATACATGAGTATGTGTGTACACATGAATGGAGATGACAGGGGAAAACAAAAAACAAAGAGGATCTTAAATGACTTCTTATGAAGGTGACTGCTTATTGCAATATCATGGGGAAACAACACTGTGCCCAAACTCAGGACAAGGAAACATGGTATCACATACAGGACTGTTTGTCCAAAAAGATAACATCCCTCATGTGTAGAAAGCCAAATCCCATAGCGGGGGCACTGCAGCCCATGGGCTTTGCCTTGGCCATTTGCTAGCAGCATAAATCATTTCAACATCATCGGACAGACCACACCTGTTTGGAAAGGGGCAAATGGGCACTCATAAAATAAGGAAAGATGGAGGATTTGGGAAGCCTGGATGCACTCCTTGCCTGTCCCACAGACCACAGAGGAGGAGAAGCAGCTGAGACCAGGAAAGGAACCTTTTTAGAAAGCTTGTCTTTTAACAAGAATAATGCTTAGAGGTCCTTACACAGTATGTTCAGTACAGTGGCAAGCTATAACTGGGATGGCACGCTCTTTCCCTCGAAGTCCTGCTAGTGTCACCACCCAAACAGCATGGTGTCCCCACCCCACCCCTCCTCCCCATTATGAGGAACGGGGGCATACTCACTTGCCAATGTCATTGGGGAGGCTCTGCAGGGACACATCATTCAGGGCCAAATGGCCAAGGCTCCGAAGCTGTGTGAAGCCCTCTGGAAGCCTGTGAAAACATGACAGAACAAACCACCACTAATTCTGTGCACAAAACAAGCCCTAAATTCCTCACTTAAAACCCCCAAAAGCCAGTCTTATCCCAGTTGGTATCAACATGTGGAAAGTAGAAGAGCAGCAACCAACTCTGACCCTGGCTCCTGATCCAGGATATGCCCCATTTCCAAGACAACAATACCCCCTTGCACCAAAGTCACTACATGTCCAAGTGTGCAAACTTGGCTCTGCAGTATTCAAATACGAATCCCAGACTAAATTATGCCATGTGATCATTCAAACTTGCAAGCAGGGAAGGCTACCAAGTAATCCAAATGCCCATCTAAGGATATTTCTGCAGATGACATGGCAGCATTCCCCAGGACCAAGTAGTATCATCATAACAGCTCTAAGGTGCAATAGAACAGGGAAAGACTGTGAAAATGAGAAATGCTTTGCTGTTCACAGGCAGTTCCTGGAGCTTCCATGCCCCATTGCTCACAACACACATCTTACAACTCTGGGACGCAAAAAGACTCTGACAAATAACTTCTAGCGTAGAAGTGATGGTCATTCCTGTGATACAGGGATTGTCACCGGCTGGAAAGCTTGCCCCATTCTGGCAGTGTCTGGCACCACAAGAGGGAAGCAGAGAGTTAAATCTATTTAAAGGGTGACTTGCGCAGTGCTTGCCCAGAAGCACAAAGGGCAGGAGGCATCTGGAGTCAGACTGGCATCTACAGGGACCCTGGCAGACAATGCATCAAGACACCACTGCCTGAAAGCACGGTTCACCAAGGCAGAGGAGCCACACTTAAATTCCCAAAACATTAGGGATTAAGAGCTGTAGAGACAGAAGACTGAAGAGACAAGGCAGAGAGCCCTGTTCTTGGACATAGCTCTGAGCACTGGGATACCAGGGAAACTGGCCAAACATAGAGTTCAAAGGACAGCCATCTTAAGTTATAAATAAGAAAGAGAGCAAAAAGGACTGACTGACAGAGAGCAGAAAATACCATGCAGGCCTTTCTCTATTCCTCTGTAGTACGAGTCCACATCCATTCTGGTTTGTGCACCAGGGTGAAGGGCTGGGGAAGGAGTAACAAACTTATTCCAAGAGGACAAAAGTCCTCACCATTCACACCAGTGGCAACAGTATGACTAAAGGCTCATCAGTCCAAGCCATAGGCTCTGCAGAAGAGGGAGCACACACCAGCTCTTCCCTATGCGGAGCATTCCACCTGTCAGGAGAGCAGACATCATGGCAAAGGCAGGGTGATCCTAGGCCTTGACTTCAAGGGAAGACAATTACAAGGTGAAGACCAGAGAAAGCTAGGGAGAATGAGGAACTTCAACTCTCATACTCAGCTGGACAAAAGGGTTGCATATGCCTTCCTACCTGGAGAGAGGATTCCCACTGAAGTCTGCGATTTCCAAGGATTTGCAGAATTTGATGCTTTCAGGAATTTCTGGAATGTCTGGAAAAAAATACATGAAAGAAAAAAAGAGGCTTGAGAAGAGCCTATCATGTGGAAAATGGGACACCAGGTACCGGTGACAGCCTAAGACACAGTAAGACAAACATATTTTCTTAGCTCCGGACCCATGAGAGCACTCTGCAGGACTGCGAAAGGGTACTGCCTCTTCTAGAACATGAGTGCACAAGGTAGTACTGCTACACTGAGAGAAGCAGGGCTGTGGGGCACCCACTCCCCATTGAGCTTTGACCTTACCGTTACGGGAGATGTCCAGTTCCACCAGTTGCATGAAGTTGGCAACCTCAGGGGGAAGTCTCTGGATTTCATTGTCACTCAGACCCAGCTTGCGCAGGTTCAGAAGCCTAAAGAATGGCTATGACAGGAGAGAACAAAAATGGGTCAGCAGAAGTTCTGTGGGAAACCTGTCTTCTCACCTCAGGGCAAACCTGAGCATCCATCCCTGGAGAAGACAACTGCCTTCTCTTATAACCTCTGTCCTGGTGAGGTCCTCAGAGTGCAGTTGCTGCACAGATTAGAACCCCAATTAAGGTCTACAAGAGACGAGGGTGAAAGAAGAAAAGCATTTAATGAGTTTACCTTGACGATTCATTTAACTTCTCTATTATCCCACTGCTCTTCTCCCTCCCTTGTAGGATACAAAATGGATGTTCCTTGTTTCCTAAGATAACAGTTCATCTTAGCCATTCAAATACTATCATCATGAGGAAGTCACTATAAAGCAGCTTGCCCACAGACACTACAGTGTTTATGAGTCTGGTCCACAGAAGCCGACAAAGGAGAAACATAAGGGGACTTCCAGACCAAAGTCCTGTCCCTGCTGTAACACACATCTGCCATACAGTACGTTTTGTCAGAACATCAGTGACAGGTGCCTACAACAACAGGGAAAGTGTTTGTGCCACTTGTACCAGAAAAGAAAAGGAGCAGGCAAACTATCTGTAGGGCCCAAGTAACAAAGAATTAGAGAAGGAAAGAAAATTCCTTTCTAGAAACAGCACAGTCATAGAAGTATTGACTGGAAGGGACCTCTAGAGGTCTCGTAGTCTAACAGCATCCAACTTTTCTTCACACCTATCCTTATTCTCAGAAGGCAGTTATTATATTAGATATAAATGGTAAATTACAAGATTCATCAATCATATTCTTTCTAGACACCAACATCCTCTCAGTAAGTTTACTAAACAACATACTATAATTATCAACTGAACAAATCTTGCAGATGCTTCTAAGTATTGTCAGACATAGGATACTAGACAGGATGGCTGTGGTGTTTGCTGCATTTCCTGGATCATTTCAGGGTGCCTGGGAATAACAAACAGACAATATTGGGCCACTGCAGAAAATGAGACAGTTTTAAGAAGTTTACCCATAATCCACAAATAGATAAAGGCAGAGACTGTTGCACACACACATAGCAACACTGTGTCGCCGATTGCGTGCTTGGGTTCTGCCACAGCACAAACAAGTGCTCTAAGTCACCTCTAACACTTTATGAGTTTTAGATGGCCAAACCTTAAGCAGCTAATAACTCAACCCATGATGCAAAAGAAAGTAGCGATGAAGCTAGGAACAAGCTCAGGTCTACAAAGTGACACACAGAAGCCACTTCTAATCCATGTAATCATCCTGTCTGTCCTATGCCAGAGGCAGAGAGGAAGTTACAGTAAGCAACAGAAGATGTAATCACAGGATTACTTACAGATCAGAAAACATGTCCAGAGAGTCAGGGATGCTTACACAGACCACACTGAGAAGGACCAAACAAGAATTTGAGGTCTGAACCTTCTTTCTCAGTTGCTTTTCTGGTAATCCATCTGCATAAAAGGTTGCTGAAATGTACCTCCCCAGGCATGGTTGTGGGGTTATTGAGATTTGTTCAAGTTCAGGGTCATGGGACGCCCACAACTATCACCCATAACATCGCAAAGAACGATGATACAGACCAGACAAGGGAGGGGTAGGGAAAGAAAAGGTGATACACAACATAACCGTGAAAAGATACACAGACCGTAAAGAGAGCAGCTTGCCCCACTAGAAGGGATGAAGATGAGGTCTAATAATGTAACTTGAGAAGTTTCTCTGCTGTAGATCAAAACCTCTGCAGTTTCCCATAGAGATGTCTTAGTCAGGAAGCTCTGCTGGGTACAAGTGCACGTTTGAGGGACTGCAAAACACAACACGGCCTTTGCTACATGGAGGTTGTCGTGCTTCCACATCACTCCCCATACTGAAAGGGAGAAGTGCTCTGGGACGAACAGCAATGATATGAAATTCATACTCCTGAGGTCCTAAAGTAGTACAGGAGACCATAATAAGTAAAAAAAAGAAGGAAAAAAAAAAAAGTCCTCTTGACACTGAACAGCATAAGTTCTTTTTAATTCAGTTTATCTAATGCAAATCAGTGTAGTAAGAAAGGAAGTAGGTGAAAGTCTAAATGACAACAAAGGCTCAAGCCAGAGCAGGAGGTTTAGAGACTTGATTTGCTATTGTTTCCTAGACCCTTCTCCTAATTTTAGAATGCAAGGAAATTCCAGGCAAGACATTGTGTTGACCTGCTAGAGTCTACAAGCTGGAAAATAACAACGGGAACAGAACATCTAAAGTCCAAACTTCTAGCACTTCTGCCTACAGATTTCAGGCAGTCTCAAAATAGATGTGCACACTTAAAAAACAAACTAGAATAAACTAGAATAAAATCATGCTATATGTTGCAGTGCAACATATATGGGAAGCATTTATTGACACAATAGAGATTTAGGAGCTAACTATCTGTGGGGCAAACTCGTAGCTGTGAACATTGACTTTGGTTTTACCTACAGTTAAGTTTTACTTTCTTAGCTAGGTCATCAAAATCAAAACAACATAACACTTCTTTGGCACAGCAGTTGCATCCATACAGTTTATTGCAATTTAACAGAACAAACTGCGTAACAGGCCTTTTACAAGCATAACTACCTTACTGAAAATAATCAGAATCTACATGCACACAGACATGCCTGTGAAGCCAAGAGCAGACCAAGCCTAAGCCTCAGAATTAGGCTGTCATGACAATTTCACAATGCTTCCCAATGCATCCAATTAACTTTGCTTCATGGAGACATCTACTAAATATAACGTTCCAAAATACCTTGCTTTGTGTGCTATTTTTTTATATCAGTTAAACAGCATTTTTTTCTCCCCCAGCTTTTTCTTTAAAAAAAAAAAAAAAAAAAAAAAAAAAAAGGTAAAACAAAACCTCCAAAACCAAAACCTCACAGTGCTGACAGACTATTATCAGATCTGTACACAATTTTCCATTCAGCAAACCGCAAGGCAGCAAGAGTAGTACAACCCACTTCTTAAGATTCAGTTAAGCTGGACTTTAATAAAATATTTTGATGTGACAAAAATTCAAACTAGTAAAAAGTCATCAGTGGACTTCACAGAAAACAAATGCAGAACTACAGTACTCCCATGCAAGAATTAAGATTTTATATTTGGGGAAAAAAAAAAAGAAAAAAAAAGAACGTTAAGCAGAATCCAAGTAAGCCACCATGTCTACTCTGACTAGCAAAACCTTCTTGTTAATTGTTAGGTACCAGCCACTCACTCATCATTAACCCCTTACCAACAGGATTGTGTCAATTAAATACTGCTAGCTGAAGCACAGATACACCAGCAAGTCTGTATTTTCCCTTGACAGACTGCTTTGCTCATGAATATCTTTACTATAGTCGCCCAAACAGTTTTGCCAACAGAGCATACTGATGTTTCCATAACCAGTCTAGTAGACTTAACCACTGTTGCATCATAGAAATGCAAAGGTGGACCAGCACTGCTGAAGCAAATAAACAAGACACTGGTTGTTCAGCTGCTGTTCAGAGGTGGGACCGTCTTCAGGAGTTAGCACTTAAAAGCACAGAACAGATGTGCTTCCCAATTATGCTAGCAAACCTTCCAGAAAACTAGCAAGCAGTCAAACTTTGCTCTTATGTCTATTGGAACTACAGCTAATATGATGTAAAATATGGAAACATGATGTAATCAAGAACTGATAAGACTGCAAACACTGTATCTAACACGCCCGACGCATATAATTTTCAGCTCAGTATTTTGTGAACTGGGTACTTCAACTTTTAAGTCCAACAGTCAAATTTACAAAGCAAGACTGCACAAGAGATTAATTTGTGACACTGGAAATGGAGAACAAATTAATTTTAAAATTGTTACTGGAACTAAGAGTGAAAACTTAAGCAAATGTTTCTTTGGAGTCTGGCAATTATCCCTTTTTCAAATCAATGTTAACTCCGTTTCATACAGCTGGCAAAAAAAAAAAATCACTAATTTAGCACTACACCAAATGTCTCTAAGAAGATGAAACATACACAACTTCAAGATTTTCTGAATATTAAAAAAAAACCAAAACAAAACACCAAATCTGCATGACCTAGATCTTTCAGTGTCCAAACTAGACTGAGACAAGATCAAAAATAGAAGTTTGAAGAAAAAAACAAGCAGCAATTTTTCTCTGTTTCCTGGCATACCAGAAGCCTAAAGACCACACAGAGCAAACATGGATTAACACAAAAGGACTCCAGTGCACGGGAATTTGGCCAGCTCAGAGTATGATGGAAGTTATCACAAATTAAAAAAAAAGGCTCAAGACAAAGATCAGGGGGTGTATTAATATATTAACAGCATCATTGGGTAGCTAGGGGTGAGAAAACCTTTGTAAATTAGAATATACTACAAACATATTCTACTGTTGAAGTGTGCGAACGGTTATGGGATGGCTAAGATGGAAAACAACTACAAAATTGTCTTGCAAATAAGATTCAGGGGGCATAAACTCTTACAATATCCAGAGCAGAGCAACTGCAACATAATAGATTGAAAATACATAGGCCATTGCTCTCATTAACGTACTGATTGGCTGAAAATTAGTGAAAGGTATAAAGAGCCTGTAAAGCACTACAAGCCAAAAGATAAGAAATACTCCACAAAATTATAACATTGCAAAAAAGACAGAAAAACGTGGAATATAGGCTCTGCAGAATGTTTTCAGATGCAACATCCTCATTCCGCAGCCCCTCTAAAGACAAAAGCAAATGTATGAGAAGTCATTCAAGAGCTATCTATAATTTCTAAACCAAAATTCAATTACTTCAATCTCTTCAAAAAAAAAAAAAAAAAAAAGCCACCTAGATCCATGGAATTTTCAGTCAAAAGGGACAATGAAGTAATATCCTTCTAATCCTTTGTATATCACAGACCTTTATCACAGAGTCATGAAATAATTCAGGTTGGAAGGAGCCTCAGGAGATCTCTAGTCCCACCTCTTGCTCAAAGCAGGGTCAGCCATGAAGTCAGACCAGGTTGCTCAGGCCTTTGTCTAGTCAAGTCTTTCAAAACCTCCAGCGATGGAGGATCCAAAAATCCTCTGGGCCCCTGGGCCCGCCAATTACTTATCCTCACAGTGAAAAAAGCTTCCTTGTACCCAGAGGAAACCACCTCGTTCAACGCCGCCCTGTGCTTCTCGTCCTCCCCCATGCACCGCCGGCCCTCGTCTCCTTGATAACCTTCCTGCACACACCGGCATGCTGCTATGAAGTCACTCCGAAGCCGTGTCTTCTCCAGGCTGAAGAAGTCCTGTTCCTGCGGCCTGTCCTCTCAGGGCAAGCGCTTCGGTCCCCAGCCACCCTACGGACCCCCTCCTGAACTCACACCAGTTTGGCAATGCTGTTCTTGTACTGTGGGCCCCACAATGGATGCGGTATCGAGGTGTGGTCTGTGGAGTGCTGATTAGAGGGCAATAATCACTCCCCCAGTCTCTGGGTGCGCTCCTGTCAGTACGTCCAGTATGCTGTTGGCCCTCCACGATGCCAGGGCACCCTGCTAGACCCTGCGAGGAGCTGAACTCTGAATACACGGAGCAAGGATGGAAGCCGAGCACCTTTAGCACATCATCCGATGGGAAGAGCGGAGAGGAGGTGGCCACGTACGATACGCAAAGAATGTTGCCAACAATAGTACATGCAACATGAAGTCAAACTCACAGGCCCATTTGCATAACCAAACAAAAAGCCTCAAACGTCCCTTTTTGCTGTTGCCAGGCAAACATTGAAGTGTGCAACCAATATAAACAAAGGAAGAGAACCATCAAAACTTTAGGAGACCCCTGATTGTGACAAACCTTTCACAATCAAACCACACCAGTCACTTGGAAGCTACGCTTACGTGAGTTACACAGCTAGCCGCTATAAATGGTTGGGTTCCCAAGAAACTCCACATAAGCTAATGGACCACCCTGAGCTATTTATTCTACTCCTGTGAGAGTACACGACACTTGCTTGTCAGCTAGGTCCAGCTACCCACAATTAAACTGGAAAGACTTTACTTCTGCCTTAACAACGACTGATGCCTCAGCAACTTTGGAAGACCTACTTCAATACTGAAATACTATGATATATGCAGAAGAGAGAAAGGATGAAACCCCAGTGCAATTATTAATGAACCTCTTGATTCAGACCACTGCCTTGGGTGTAATTTTATAAAAGAAAAATACTAGGCTAATAGAGCAGAATCACTGCTATGACAGTCAAAACTATCATCATTGCAAAGGGAAAGAAATGTCAGCTTCAAATTGAAATATTATAACCAGCCAAGCAGAGAGCCATCCTGACCACACAGCACTCATCTTCAATGGTTAGGTCAGTCCTACTTAAGGAACATTTCCAAACAGCACACTGTGGTTTTATTTGAGGTTATCCAGAGAAACAATAACAGGCTCAGCCAGTTTATGAAAACAAGAAACACTGGTAGCAGCACATACAGGCTCCATTTGGCAGACTCACCTTTGGCATCTGCTGAGGAACTGAAATATCTGTGTATTGAGAAAGTCCTGAGCCTCACATACTGATGCCGAGGCCCACTGATCTAGGACACATTTCTTACTGATAATGCAAGGGTGCCCGACACCATACTTTGCAGAGGTTCTCCCTGAGTGAGACGCAAAAGCACAAAAGTCCCCGATCCCATGGAGTTCAGTATACATACATGAAGTGTTTTGCCTGCACTTAATTTACAAGCCAGGTTAGCCCACGGCTCCAGCTTTGGTTGCTCTTACATGGGAAAGCAGAGTGAGCCCAGGAAGGAGGAAATACCCACCTGATTTAGAAATGAGCTTCTGGCCTCATAGCCTCAACATGTCATGACTGCTCCCCAGCAATGCAGATGGGTGGCACTAGAGGTGGTGCTGGCCAAAATTAAGAGGGGGATGCCTAACTCCTGAGTAGAGAGAAAAGTCTGACAGTCCCCTGTACCCCTTCCTCATTCATTATGTGAGGAACTCTGACTGTCCAACTCCAGAACTGGCTGCATCAGCCACCTCCTGTTCTGCAAGAGTGAATGGAGCCAGCCACCACTGCCTTCACACACGGCCTTGATCAGCATGAGGCAGGCATCTCACTGCCTAGGAACACTAGCACAGAACTTCCAGCTAAACTAAGAGAGCAGGGTAAGTTTCTAGAAAGCCAATGTCTGCAAAACTGCAAAAGAGTAGGTAGCAGGACAGTGAGTGAGGGATGCAGATTTCCAAATACAGCCATTCACTCAAAAAGGCAATTTGCGTCACGGAGGCAGGTCCAGCAGAAACACAGAAAGGTTGAGGTTGGAAGGGACCTCTCAAGATCAGCTAGTCCAACCTCTGCTCAAAGCAGGGTCAGCTACAGCAGGTTATCCAGGGCTGTGTCCACAAGGGTTTTGAATATCTCTAAGGATGAACATTCTGCAACCTCACAGGCAACATGTTCCAGTGTTCGACCACCCCTCCAGCGTAACAAAAAAACAAACAAACAAACAAAAAAGCGTGTTTCCTCATGTTTAAACAGGATTTCCTCTATTTCACTCTGTGCCTATTACCTCTTGTCAGTAGTGTCCAATGGCAGGGACAAGAGTCTGGCTCCATCTCCTTTGCTCCCTGACATCATATATACATTGCTAAAATCCCTCTAAGCCTTCTCTTCTCCAGGCTGAAGACTCCCAATGCTCTCAGCCTCTCCCCATATTACAGATGCCCCAGTCTCTTAACCATTTTTGCGGCCCTTCACTGGACACACTCCTGTATGTCCATGTCTCCCCTGCACTGTGGAGCCCAGCACTGGACACAGTCCTCCAGAGCAGAACAAAGGGGAAGAATCACCTCCCTTGACCAGCTGGCAATACTCTTCCTAACTGCTTGTCAACCTGTGGTCTACCAGGACCCGCAGAGTTTCTGCAAAGCTGCTTTTTGGGTTGTCGGTCCCCTGTGTGTACTGCTACACGAGGTTATTCCTCCCCAGGTGCAGAAATTGGCATTTCCCTTTGTTGGACTCCATGAAACTCACATTGGTCCACTTTTCCAGACTGTAAAGATCCCTCTGAACAGCAGCACAACAATCTGGTAGATGCAAAGCCGCACACTGCAAGTATACACACAGCAAAGTCATAAAAGGCCCTTGTAAGCCCAGTCTCTTGCCTTTCAGAGGCCCTAGAAAACATCTGAAGGAGGTTCCATCCTCCCCTCTGCAATTAGCATGCCTCCAACTAAGTTGTGTTTCTTCAGCTTGCTGACGAGAAGTACTTTCTCCAAACCTCAATCCTGCCTCTTTGACTGTCGATGTTCGTATCTATGAAGCTCCCAGCATTAGTACTGAGGCTGCAGCAAAGCCCCAGGACATGAAAAAAAAAGGTTAATGGAGCTATTAGGTTAGCCTAGAGAACCACAGTATTCAGATAGCGATGCTGGGAATTTGGGCACCATCCCCAAGGGCTTCCTTTCTGCTGCAGAATAATGCTTAGCAGAGCCTTGCCTCCTCCCCCTGCTCACTTACTCAGATCAAGAGGTGGAAAACGAAAAAAGGAGAAAGGACAATGGATAAAAGGATCGGAACAAACCCTCTGAGCTAACACTCAACTATGCCGTTTTCCAGAAACAACAAAATCCTGAGGGCAGGCCTGGAAAGCCAACCATTCCCCAAATGGGATCAATGACCAAGGAGCCAGCACAACTCAGCGGGGCAGACAGCACTGGGTAACCCCAGCCACCCCCACGCCGCCCCTGCTGGCTGCTTGGAAGAGGCACAGTGGAGCTGGCCCAGCTGCTCTGGCAGGAGGGAGGGAAAGGGCTTCAGTCCTGGAACGACCCGAGCAGTCTGATGATGCGCGGCAGGGTCAGGGATGCAGATCTACCAGGCCCGCCGAGCTTCCCACGCAGACTGCCAGTGCCCACGACACCGGCATCCAGCCTGTGGCAACAACGGCCACAGCGTCCCTGCAACAAGGCCAGAGCCCTGTGCCCATCCACGATTCACATGATGGAAGCACAAGGCTGTATGTCCTACAGCTCCCATCCCATCTGCAGAAAGACGCATCTTCACAGCCAAGCAAGCACAGAAAGCTGTTTGGGTGCTGAAGCCTGGGACTTGGAAAACATTGACTGCTTCTGCATGCAGACTGCTCCCCCCTTCCAGGTCAGCCCCAGGCCCAGGTTAGCTTCATGACTTTTCTGAATCTTTGTTTTTTCGAGGCCATAGCAGCAAAAGGGCTTCTGGCCTACCCAAGGCTGAACGCCAGCCCTCCCCTCACCCACCACTGCTTCGGCAAGGAGATCCCCTCCGCACTCCCTGCACTAAGGCACAACACCAAGAGACACGTGAAGCAGTCCCATGCATCTGGGCAGCCGCATTTGTCCCGTTCCACACCCCAAACTTCAGTCCTGCCAAAGGCACCGTGCCTAAATCCCAGGGGAAGGGGATAGGACACGGGGTCTTTGCTCCCCAGCATCACCTTGCTGCTCTCCTCCGACAGCCAGCCCCCACGCTCCCACCTGTACCTGGACAAGAACCGTCTCCACGGTGGCCAAGAGGGACAGAGGAGGGCAAACAGATGCCCGGGCTCCTCTACCAGTTTCTCCAGAGGAGAAGCCATGCCGTTCTGCAGCACAGACAGCTGGCAGGGGCTGCCTTGGTGCCAGGACCCCTGCTGCAAACAGCAGGCAGGATGGGAGTGGCTGTCAAGGGCCATAGGGCTGTAGGGACGTTTCTCCCCTCAACTAAGCATGCTTTAAGCAGGCTTCACTGAAACACCTCATAAAGATGGGGCATTTCTCAAGGTGAGATGGCTGCAGCACTGCTGAAGGGGAGCAGGACGTGTGCCAGGGGAAGAGTTGTCAGACACCCAACTTGCACAACGATAGAGTCATAATGATCTTACACATAGGCCAACATCTTTGAAATAAGGCGGTGACAATTTATATGGAGACCAGGAACCGGGTCTACACTGTAAACACGGTCTTTACACTGGAATTGCACAAAACCTTTTTTCTTCTGCAGCCGAAACTATCAAGGCGTTCCCAAGCTCTGCTAGCCAAACAGCGGGTCTCAGACATCTCCTTTTCCTCAAAAACAACCTATGACAGTCCAGGCTGCCTCCGAGACAAAGGCCCAGGGCCAGAGGTGTTTGGACCAGGTGATTTTGCTGCAGGGACCGGGCATACCAATAGTGCCTGCCGCGTTACTTCTCCTCCAACACAGGCTAAGGGGATCCAAGGCAGAGGTTTTGCTAACCTTTCCATGCTGGAAGTGTCAGTGATAAGGAGAGGTCCTCCTTACATCTCATTACTCTTAAGAGAATTTCAAGTCCAACTGTCAAACCCTGCTGGTACAGTCCCACTGCTTTCAGCAGGACAGCACATGTTTAATTAAAGGCAGGATCAGACTGTGTAGCAGGAAAATAATGACAATTCTCCTGGTGATTCATGAGCAAGAAGAGGGCCTGGTTTCCCATGCCACCATGGGCTGGGCTCGCAGCAGCATGCAGCAGAGCTCCGTGTGTTGGTCCCCAACCAGAATGAATGCACACGACTCTGCCACCATGGGCAGGTGTCTGTCAGCAGTGAAATGCAGCAGCTCGGGCAGCTCCTCAAAATGCTCACAGAAAAACCAGATCACATATTTGAGCCTTGTGTTTCATTCACATTTTTCTGATTAACACGGGCTTGACATCTTAACAATTGCCCACAGAGGAAGCAGAGACTCTGCTGCATGCTCCGCAGCCAAGGCATCAGAACGCAGGAGCACGCGTGTCTGCCTTTCCAGTCTCAGAGACCTACAGGGAGAAGTGTGAACAGAACTGAGGTCCCTCCTTTTACATCTGTGATGAAAGAAAGAGCTGACCCTTGACGACTGTGCCAGTGGGATTGCCTTTGGGGAAAGCCAGCTGTATGAGAGAGATTCAAGTGGAGCTGGAAGCCAAAACTGCAAAGGAAAACACCTGGGAGTTGATCAGCTCTCTAAGTTTAAAACTCAGTCCTTCCAAGTCACTGTGCTCAAAACCAACACCTTACAGGTGAGGCCACAGAACCAGAAAGACTTCTATCCCACAGCTGGGCAGCTTGGGCAAGACGCCAGTCCCAGAGGCTGCCCAGCTCCCTTAACAGAGCAGGAGTCAGTCCACTTCCAGCAGAGCCAAGCGCCTCCAGCTAGCACCAGGTTGCATCACCAGAGCAGTGAACCCAAGACACACCTTTCCCTATATTGAGAGAAATATATCTTCTCAGGATAGCTAGATTCATGAAGAAGAATCACTCCACCTGAAATCTAGGGAGCATAACGGAGTTAATGGTAGCAGAGGTCAAAAACGTGATCAGCGCTGCTGAGAGATGAGACCGTCAGTTCGGAGCTCCAGCGGAGAGGCCGCACCTCAGACCCCATCGGGCAGCCCTGGTGCCACAGGGAGGGCGCCACTACCTCCGTCCAGGTAGACCCTCGCACCAGGGCGTTCCTCAGAGAGCCTCCTGCCAGTTACCCAGAGACTCAGTCTGACCCACCTGAGCAGGCATGGGACAAGACCGCGGGCAGTGGATACAGACCGCTTGTCAGCCCAAACAAGGGATCTTCCCAAATAACTGACTGCAACTATAGCGGTGTTTCATTCTCCACTCCTCGCAGCTTTTGCCACGGATACGAAACTGGCTTCAGCCTTTTCTGGCCACAAGCATGTAATCACAAACACCTGGAAGGCGGCAACTCAGCAGAGTCCCAAAGAGGACTCGGCCGAACTGCAGCGGCCGAACAGCAGGCACAGCGGCCTTCAGCCAAGCTCGGGTTTGCAGCCAGACCGCCAGGGCAGGCCACCTTCCCCGTGCTGCGGCAGGGACGGCAAAGGGGGGGCTCTCCTCCCCATTGGCCCCCACCCAGCACAGGAGAAGGGGATGCTCCTCGCCTGCCCACCCCAGGCAGACCCACGACAAGGAGGAGACGCATGGGCGGGCCTGGCAAGGCAGGGCAGGAGCACGCTGAACACCGGCGCCTACGCATGCTCCCCCCCACACACAGGAGCTCGGAGCCAGCGAGGAGGCCAACCCTACACACACACAGGCTGCTCCCTGGCTGCGGGACGCAGCTCTCCCCAACGCAGGCTGGCCGGATTTCCGACTATTTAACCCCACAGATCAGGCCCTGAGGAATGTGTTTCAAATATATAAAAGTACTTAAGCATCGGGAACACATTCCAGCTAAGACAAAGCAAGCTGTCTCCAAGCCAAAGGCTCACCAGCTGCTTCTTCCCAGGCATTTAAGCAGGGACTGAGGAATGCAGTCCCCTCTGGGGCCGGACGCAGCAACTGTTCCCCTGCAGACAGCACGCTGCTGCCCGAGGACAGCACGCAGCAGAGTGGAATCTCTGGTCCAAATGAAATGACAAACCAATTCAGGGCCATGGAAAGGAAATCCCCAAGCCAGAATTAGATCACATCACGACACCACAATTAACACACCTCTCTAGCGCTTGCATAGAGCTGGGCAGAGGAGGGGGATTTACTGACGGGACCAATTCATGGTCTCAGACTGCATCTTAAACACGAAAGCAGCAGTGCACAACTGCGTAAACAGAGGGCCCCCCTACTGAAACCAGAGCACAAGGGACCTCCACTTCACTCCTCTACAGTGGGCTGGGAGGAGTCCAAAGGATGAGTGCCACCGACGCATGTGCACTCCCTGCGGCAGGCACGGAGCATCCAGTGGCATTTTCCGTTGAAATACAGCAAAAGCATTCATCTGGAGAGACCTGTTGAGATCATTGCACGGGACAGCGTTCTGGCTACGGGTGAAGAAGCAAAACCTAATATACTCCAAGTACTATCCAAAGACCTCTCCCCCTTTCTTATCTATTCTATGATTTATCTCTTCCCACTCAACCCCCTCCCTGGCATACCAGCACCTCAGGAATAGTCTCCAGTGCAATAAAGGGACCCCATCTACCAATCTAGTTTTCTTCTAAACCATCTTCTGACCAAAGAAGGGTCAACTAGCAATTACAAAAAAGTAATTTACTTATCTGTAATGCCACAAATATTAGCAACAGGGAAAAATGCCAAGAGTTATACAATAACCTGTTCCAATTGTTTCAAATGGAACTGTATTTTCTTGAGGCAGAAATCATATCACCCTGTAAGTTTATACAACAGATGCATCTCCAGCACCAAGAGGCACCATAAAACAAACAAAAAAACCCCAACAAATAAGCTCTAATGCTGAAACTGGGAAACCAAGACAAGGCAGACGAGATCAAGTTTATTAATCGGTACAGAGCAGAATACTCAGACTACAGCAGACTGTACACTGGGGAGTTCATGGAAGCACATTTGGGGGACTGGAAAAGTCTTAAAGAAGAGTTAAGTGTCCCTGTGTGGAAGGAGACAGCAGGAGATTCTCAGACACAAAAGACACAACTCCTCTGAACAGGAAGAGTACAAAGAATAGGAAGGTGCCAAAGAAGCTCTCAGGGGAACAGCTCAGACATACACCATTAAATACCCTGAACTAGAAATGAAAAAAGGAGGAGTCAGAAACCACAGAGAACCTTGCAATGCAAGAGCTCTGCGGGCCGTCACATCCCTCTGCCTTAGCACACTGCACGTCTTGCCATCCACAACGCTCTTTCACCACTGTTCCCTGCCTCATCCAAGTTTCTATCAGGGAGACAATGAGACAAGGTTAGGAAATCCAGGAATATTCAGGGGAACATACGTAACAGGTCAGAGGAGACCTAAAGAGGTTAACCTAGTCTTGCCTTTACCTCTAACCATCAGTGAAACACCACCTAAATCATTCCTGGCAGATACTCAGACAATAACCAAAGGGAATAAGGAGAAATCTTAAGAGGTCCAAGCAGATCAGGTAATGAGCAAATGCTCTGTAGTGCCACTGGGATAATCACGTTTATGCTTTAGAGATAGCGTCCTGGAACATGAGCAAGGGAAGGTGAACCTATGCCAGTAATTGTCACTGAGAACACAAGGAATCCCAAAGGTGCAAACTCGTTCCAAGCAGCCAACGCACCCAAAGACATGGAAGATGTTATTAACCACATGACAAGAGACATATCTAGAGGTTTACAATAACTGGGTCAGCTGAACCCAGGGGAAAGACTGAGTGGGTGCTTTCACTGATGACATCCCTACATTGTACAAAAACAGTGCAAAGGCAGATTTGGTGAGAGGCAGCACCATTTAGGCCATAGTCACCTAAGTCTTCATTAACTCTTTGCTTCACTGAAGTTCTTTGCCACCCAGTATGCCTTTTTACCTCACTGCTACACTCATTTGAACTTTCTTCAAGACCTGAGCTCCTTCTGAGATCCACACAGGGCAGCACACCCACACGCTGTCCAACAACAAAGCTGACTACACACCTTGGAGCTCACAAGAGAAGTGAATATTAATAGTCAATTCTTATTTGCAGACCTTAAAGCATAAAAT
This sequence comes from Haliaeetus leucocephalus, assembly GCF_000737465.1. NCBI lineage: Eukaryota > Metazoa > Chordata > Aves > Accipitriformes > Accipitridae > Haliaeetus > Haliaeetus leucocephalus. Next base: position 238,513 of record NW_010972654.1, read on the forward strand.
CACTTCCGTGCTCCTCCTTCCTGTTCCCTTGTTTGTATGTCCAAGAGTTCTACCAGCTCTTTTTTCCACAATTGAGCCTATACCCAGCTATTACCACTCCAGCAGAAATCCTAAATCCCTCTAGTCACCACGCCAGGATTTATAAGACAGACAGTTCCTGCACAGAGAGAAAACTATGAGGGTGAAATGGCCTGCACTTATTTCAACTTCTGGGCAGCAGCACATCCAGAATACCTGGCTTTTGGAGAAACAAGACCACATCCATTTGTACACATTAACTCATACAGCTTCTGAACTCCTGGAAGGAATAGAGAGGCATGCCAACTCTGTGCACAGGTCTCATAACAATCAAGTGAAACCAGTTTCTTGACTGGTTTTGTTAAACAAATGCAGCTTGCAGTTTTGACAAAGCCTGTGATGCAAACAATTCACATGCAGAAGAGAAGGTGCCCACCACACACTCAAGCCTTAATGGGCACCAAAGCTCAGCCTCATTACAGCATGGTGAAACACTGAGGAGTCCAGTCACTGATGATTTGTGGTTCCCTGACTTTCTCAGGGAAGGACTATTAGCATGGAGAGATTAAAAGGAGCAGCTTTACTCCTCCATGGAAGTAAATAAAACCCAAGATCCTCCTTGCAGGCCCCAGATGCCAGGAAATTAAAAGCTGCTCTTAATTAGCTTTGCAAGGCCCCACCTTGCCTTGGGAAAGTGACAAACACCGCTCTCAGGTTTCACCCTGCTCGATGCAGCAGGATCCCAGGCTCTGGACAAAGGACACCGATGCTCTTGCCCCAGGCCAAGGGCAGCCAAACAGGAGGAACTGCTAAAGCCCAGACTGCTTCTACCAGCCTAGAAATGGCCCTGCCAAGATGCAAACAGCAACAAGCAGGAACAGGAAGGTATCTGCACTGGACCCAAAAGGCCTCCTCTCCCTGGTGCTCTAGCCAGGTGTCCCTCTCTCATAATTTTCAGTACAAGCTACTAACAGCTCACTGGGCAGTAGGCAAAAAAAAAAAAAAAAAAAAAAAAATCTTCTGCACTGGGCCCAATCTGTCACAGGAGCTTTAGTAAGGAAAAAGCAAAGCAGAGAAACAGCAAACCTTCCATTAGACATCCCTAGGGCTTGCCTCTTCAGCACCACCACTATTCAAAAACTGGGAATCAAAGCTAGCTCTTCAATTTCTTCCTTTCCCCCCCTCTCTCTGCACGATCCCTCTGCCTGCCCCCCCAGCCTCACTTCCCTGCCCAGGTATCCTTCCAGCAGAAGGTCTCCAGCAGCCTGCCCCCCTGCACACTCCTGCTGACACAGAGGTCTCCTCCCTCCTCCAGATTGACTTGTTCATAATTTTCATTCCCTACTCAGCTCCACCCTCCCTTCCTCCTACACCAGGTCCTATGGGCCCTGCTCCACCCAGGTTTCTTCCGACCTCTCCCTTTTGCCTTCCCATACTCCAAACCGGAGCACTCCCCTGAAAGCACACCAAGAGCCTCTGGATCCCTGTTGACCACACTCTGCTGCTGAGCTGTGACCAGCTACATCCGCCACCGCCAAATTCCTCCTCCAAATTCCAGACTGTTCATTCCTTTCTGGTGAGACCTGCACCTCTGAAGTGCTCACAGAGAGTGGACTAAATTAGTCAGGTGGTTTTTGAAGCTCTAATGTAATGATTTAGCAGGCTGTATCCTTGAAACCTATCCCCCTAGCTGAAGGACCTGCTATTTATCCTGCTGCTGTAGTGTGCTACATGTTCACAGTCCTGCAGAAGTCGCTTCATGCAAGCCAGGTAGAGCAGAAGTCAGCACACAGCAAGATGTTTCCTCCTCTGGAATTCAGACACCCTCGTGAAGAGCACGGGGAACGTATCAAATGGAATTTATCATTTTCCATTAAATCACACTGTATCACCCTGGCAGCAAATCCCTGCAACAAGGCAGCAGATGCTCCTAACACAGATTTAATCTATCACTTCAAACGACCAGCGTATAGCCACCATAATGAAAAATCTGGACTCAAGACCAGCAAGATTCCACATGGGCCAAATAAAAAAGAAGCAAGAGCAGACAGAAGAGTATTTGGCACTGCAGGACAGAGAGAAACAAGTGTTCACTTCTACAGCTTGGAAGAGAGAGTTCACGAAAGCGTGGTGGTGTCTGTCATTCAGAAATGCCAGGAGGCAGGCAGATCATCTAATCAGATCAAGAGCAAAGCAGCAGCAAGAAGGGGACATGGGAAGTTCTGGTACAGAAGAAAATGGTGCCACAGAAAGAACAAGAGATTGCCAGGGTTTCTGGACTCTGGAATAAGCTGAATAAAGATGGAAAAAAAGCATGTCAGATGGAGGTGGCCTGGTAGTGGGCTCCATGTAAGAAAACCCACAGAAGAGGAGTCAGATAAATTCAAACATTTTCAAAGGAAGTTGTTTTCTAACTGTAAAACAAGATGACCTTTCCAAAAGCCAGCCACCCCTCCATTCCTTTGCTTCAAAAATCACCTCTACATGAAAGCCTTCCCCCAAAATCCTGCTCGAGCCCTGAAAACAAACTTGCTGTGGTCAAACTTGCTACCAAAGACTGTATATACTCTCACTCACATTTTTCTAACTGATCTCCGTTTGCTGCTCTCCTCTTCCGCCCCTACACGCACATCTCCGTAGTCCTTTAAACTCTTCTCCCAAGGAATGGGCACACGCAGATCCTATTCTGTGAAACAAGCACACTTCCCTTTCCCCCCATCTTCATTGGTGGTATGCACAAATCCTCCTCCCAGTCTGTCTCTCACACAAAAGTCATGTTTCCAGGAAGCACTCCTCAACTGGAAAGTGTTCCCCCAACCCGAACCAAAGACCTCTCCCATTGCCCTCCCTCAGGGAAAACACGTGCCCAGATCGAGTATTGCTGTCCTGTCTTTCCCTGGTGGAAGGGCAATTTATTTTCCAATTTTCATCCCATATCCACCTGGGATAACATGCAGATTCTCACCCCTATGTTAGGTATCTGTCCCTACCCACATGACCTCCAACAGAAATATCCTTAAATAATGCCTTTCCTGCATGTGATTTGTGTGCCTGGGACTAAAAAGTGCACCTCTTCACTGCTCAAGTTGTATTAGCACAAGCCATTAGGACACATATTGGGTCAAACCTTAGGTGGACCTAACCTCGCACCCTCGTTCTACCAAAATGCAGACCTCCTCATCAACTGACTGCGGGCCACCTGTGGCACCAGCTGGAGGAAACTTGGTGGGGGGCTGGAAAGGGGGAGGACCGTGGGGCCTACTTCTGCTCACTCTTCCTGATGTGTCTCCAGGGCACAGCATCTCTAGGCAGCATCCACCAGCTCCTTGGCTTTTTTCAGGAGCAGTTAGCACTCAGGGGTGCTCCGCTTGCTTTTCCTTCTGTTCCCCAGCTGTAGGTATTTGACGCTTACCTTGCTCATGAGGGAGAGGGCATTTAGGTTTTGCTAGGGATGGGCTGATACCTGTCACGACTGGAGAAAGCCTGTAGCAGCTACAGACAGCACTTGATACGGAAGAGCGCGAGCACAGCAAGTCCAAAACAATACTTCCTCCAAGTCTCTCCTGGGATATGCAGCACAACCAAGATGGTGTCTTTGCACATTCTCATTTTGGGTCATTTTCTCTTCCATGAACCGGTCCACTTCTTTCCTGAGCTCATGTAAACTTTGAGCATCCATTACGTCATATGGTGAGTAGTTCCACACTTCAACTTAAGTACGTTTCGCATGAAAAATTATTTTGTTTGCTCTGAACAGAGACCTTTTTGGTTTCACTTAATGCCCTCCAGTCCTCATGCAGGAAGAAACAGTGATCAGTCGCTCCCTGTTCATTCCCTCCAGGCCATTTGTGATACTCCATACCTCTGTCATCTTATAGAGGAACAGCACTATCATTTTCAGACGGACTGAAGAAATCTTGTAGACGTTTATCTTCCCTGTGCAAAAGCTGTCACATATTGAGTCTGATCACGCCATTTTCTGCTCCCCGTTCTCTGTACTTCTTCTGACTTTACTACATCTCTTTTGAGACTAAAGGACCAGAATCTCATCTGCCTGTTCTCTATTGTTTTTCTAATAATTCTTTGCCAGAAGAGTCTAAAAATTTGGGGGAACTCGAACACCAGAGAGGAACCCATGATCCCAGGATAGGTCACGACAAGAAGTCTGATGCTCCCAAGCCAAACTGACATAACAGCTGGAGTTAAACTACAGCATTCACAAACACAAGCTCTTTGGGCGACAACAGGAAGGAGACGCAGTGCTTAGGACAGCTACACAGTACCTGCTTTCAGGGGCAGGATAGTAGCTATCTGATCACAGACTAAATAAAACATCCATATAACATTTGCATTTATAATCCAAAAGATGCTCTTGAAAAGCTAACCAAAACCCAGTAATATCTCAGTCCAAATGGGTTCCATGTAAACACAAGGTAGGACTGTGACTCTTCAGCAGGGTATGAAGGAGTATGAGCAGCGCAAGGATCGGCAAGTTCACCGCAGATCAGTCACAATTAGCCTCCTCTGCAGAAAAGACTTCCACTCATTCATAAGTCCTAACCTGCCTGTAACACACATTTTCCAGTAGGTTGAGAAATATCCCCACCTAAAGTATAATTTGATCCCAAGCTACACGATGGAAGAGAGCCGATAAAAGTGTCACACTAGTGTCTCCATACCTGAACAATGCACCCTCACAACTGAACCCCACAGGCAGCCTGGCTCACAGTAATTCAGAGGAAGACAAGCAGGAAAGACAAAGAGAATGCAAAAATATTAGAGACATCAAGAGAGCAAGAATCTGCCATTTGTATACAAGAGAATCTGTTTAGGTAGGGATGCGTAAATTGTACAGTTTAACAAAAACAAACCAAGTTATTTTGGCCTGAATCAAAGACAAGTTTTTGGTTTGCATGCTGGTTTTTGGTTTTCTTTCCAGATTTCACAGCAAATTTCATAACATGTCGGTGATTCAACAAGAAACTTTAAAACAAAAAAATAATGACCTGTTTCTCAATTTTTAAATAAAAAGGTGACTTATCTATACTCACTGACGAGCACCTATCCAAACAAGCTACAGTCAAATGCTTTGTCTCTCTGGCACAAGTAATACTTCACTAACTTTTAAAAAATGGTACAATTTCCACAGGGGCTATGTAGTAAAGCTTCCTCCAGAACCTCCTATAGCCCAGTAACGTCTTAAGGCCTCCTCCTCTCTGAGTGGCAGGTTCAAATTCCAGTTCTCGTTTGCAGTGTCCTACGCTCCAGATTACCCAGCAGAATAGGAACATCATCGTTTCAGTTCCTGCTGAATGGTACATTAGGGCCTGAACACGAGAGCTCGTCCCGTACCCAAGACTCCCGCCTTGCGAAAGCAAAACCTTTGGGAGTCGGAGACGTCTGGGTCGAGCTGGCAGCTGTCTGCTGAGCAGATTTCCAGCCCTCTGCTTCTACAGAGAGGTCACGTCGGCATGGTGTGTAGCAGCACGCTAAGGATTTATCACCAGCGTTACCTGAGCAGGGAGCTCTGTGGCTAAGCAGAACTGCGGAAGAAGTTGCAAGCGCAGGCTGAAGTCCCAGACAATAAGCAAAAAGCACCTCTATCGCTTTTAATAAACACATTTGATACCTTCCGTGGTTTACGGATTAAGCCGGAGTTTTTAAGTTCCCATTGCGCATTGCTCCCCAGTAAGCACGGCGCACAGGACCGCTGGTTCGGGCAAAGCGTGTCTCCTCCACGGGCAGGAGACACCTTTACCGGGCAGAGGAGCTCCCCTTCCCGCGGCAAGCCGCAACGAGCCTGCGGCTCCATGGGGAGCACGAAACCCACCCGGGAGTCCCGCTCCGGCACCGGAGGCGCTTGAGACCCGCCGGTTCCGGCTGCTCCGCTGCCCGGCCCCGGTCTCGGCGAGAAGCACGGGGAAGCCGGCCGGGGCTCGGACAGGCCGAAACCGCACTCCCCACCGGGGGCACGGGCCGTGGCGGGGAGAAGGAAAGCGGCGCGGCCGGGAGGAGGCCGCTCCCGGCCGGGTAGGCCGGGGCAGCGCCCGCCCGCTCCGCTCAGGGGCCGGCGAGAGGCGGCCTCGGGGAGAAGGCGCCGGCGGCCCCAGGCGGCCCCGGC
>NW_010972654.1:244747-245097 GCF_000737465.1 Haliaeetus leucocephalus
GCCGGGCGGCGGCCGCGCTCCCCGGGCCGCAGCGGACCGAGACCTCTACCGGGGACCCGCGGCCGGGCGAGGCCCGCGGCGGGCCGCGGCCTCACCTTGGGCAGCTCCCGGAGCTGGTTGGCGTCCAGCAGCAGCTCCTCCAGCGAACGGCTGTAGCGGTAGATCTCCTCGGGCACGGCCTGCAGCGAGCAGTGCCGCCGGTCCAGCGCCTCCACGTGCCGGTTGCAGCGCCAGAGCGGCGGCATGCACCGCAGCATCGCGCCGGGGATCGGCCGCGATCGGCTGCGGCCGCGCAGGGGCGGACCCAGACAGGCAGCCGCCGCCGCCGCGCCGGGAAGGGGCCTGGCCCG
>NW_010972654.1:245357-287155 GCF_000737465.1 Haliaeetus leucocephalus
CCCCCCTCAGGCCGGAGCGCGGAGCCGGGGAGGGGGACGGCGGACGAGGGGTCCGCCCGCCGCTGAGGTGGAGCGGAGCGGGGCGGCCCCGTCAGCCCCGGCCGGCAGCCCTGGGTACCGGGGGAGCGGAGCGGAGGCGGCTCCGGGAGCCGTGGGCGGCGTTCTATGGTTCTATGGCTGATGGCGGCGTCGCAGCTGCGGCCGGGTCGGTGCGGTCAGCCTCCGCCCGGACAGCGCTTCGGGTTCAGCCGGGAGAAGTAACGTCCCAAGGGAAAAGCAACCCCAACTTTATTTGTAAGGCGAGAGCCGTGACGGTTTCCGTCGTCGTTTACGTGCACGCGCTCTCTCAGCTGGCGGCGGCTGCACATCATGTTCGGAGTGTGAGACTGCATTAGGAAAACACTTCGAAAAAAGCCTGTGCCGCTGTGTAAAGTTGCGGGAGGCATCAACGTTTCTCTTTCGAAAGAGTGGTTAGGCTCAAGACGGTATATGAAGGCAATCGGAAGTACAAAAGAGCTTCACTAGGAAGAGAGCTTGAACAATGCCCACACGCAGCAGAACACGAGTCAAGGGGGCACAGCGGAGGCTTGTAAAACAAGTGCTGCGTGAGGAGAAATGGAGAACAATTAATTACCATCTCCATCTCCCACACAAGGCACAGCAAGGCACAATCGTGACAGACTAGGTTTAAAATCTACACGTCCATTCAGTTCTGGGACACGCTGCCAAGGACGTTGCTTTGTGACAAAAGCGTGAAGTCCAAAGTGAGTCGTTACCTCCAAGTTGCCCACAGGACAATGCACCACCCTCCTTCTTATCATCTCATATTGATTTCATGGTTTCCTGGTCTCTTTATCACTCTTTGTGCAAGAAAGATAGTTATTTTTGCACATTTAAGTTTACCACCTCTTCATTTCCCACCTCCAGCCCAGCTGCGTCACCCAGTCATTACGCTCATCTCCTCTCCAAACAAGATTCTGGGTCCCAGCTATTTTCTACCTTGCACACAGGTTTCCAGCTCCACACCAGTTCTTAGAGTGGACATTCTTTGTTCATTCCTCACTGTTTGAATGTGACATCTCATCACACGTGCACTTGTGCAATGCTGGGCAGAGCCCAGCAACCTGGGAACAGCCTCGGACACCAACCAACCCAAGGCAGTACACAGGCTCCTTCCATATAATCTGCTTTCCTCATACTGCAAAAAGTCAGAAATATTTCTGCAACAAATAGAAAAGTGACTAATAAATGAGTGATGTTAAGGAGTGACGCACTGGTGCTTGTGAAAAGCAGAAGGTGGTGAGAGTTATCCAAGCAACTGCAGGGCCTTTCAGCTTCACTGTTAGTAACAGGCAATGGTTGTGAAATTCTGAAGGAAGGAATTTTTAAGCATTTGGGTTTATTAATATCTCATTTGCCTCCACTGCAGTGTAGTCTATAATAGAGAAATCATACCACATTAACCTATGACTTAACACAATTTTTTTTTTTCTGGGCAAAAGTGCTAACTCGTGTAATGCATCATTTGTAGTAGCCCACCTGAAATCACAAACGTAGCTAGGAAAAAAATGGGGGTGACTACAGAAACTGTAAGATAGATGATGAAATCAGCCATCAGGAAATAAAAGATGAGATTTAAATTTTAAGAGCAGCTCCAAGCATTTGTACCAAAATGTAGGAATGTCCCAGCTATGTTTCCCAGGAAATGGAAGGGCAGCACAACAAAGCAAAAACTGTGCTGTTTTGAAGATGGTTTCATTAATAGGTCTGCCTAAATTTCAGCACAAGTGCAAGGTTATGTCAGAGACAAAGAACAAGAATTTCAGTTATGCATAATGCTCATGGGTTAGACATGATGTAGGAGAAACAGAAACAATTCACCCCAAATAGAAAACAAGCCAAAAAGGGTGCCTGCGAGGGAGCCAAAACTACGAGGAGTATTTGGATGTATCCAATTAATATAGTAGACTGGTGAGCAACTGATCACATAGGTACTTGTAGACATCCAAAATGCCTAGGTTCTGGTCACTTACAGTTCAAGAAAAAAAATGAGCTTACTGTGCTGGTTTTGGCTGGGATAGAGTTAGTTTTCTTCACAGCAGCTAGTACGGGGCTCTGTTTTGGATTTGTGCTGAGAACAGTGTTGATAACGCTGAGATGTTTTCCTTGCTGCTGAGCAGTGCTTGCACAGTCAAGGGCTGTTCTGCCTCCCAGCGAGGAGGCTGCGGGGGCACAGGGAGCTGGGAGGGGACACAGCTGGGACAGCTGACCCCAACTGACCCAAGGGATATTCCAGACCATATGATGTCACTCAGTATGTAAAGCTAGGGGAAGAAGGAAGGGGGGGACGTTCAGAGTGATGGCATTTGTCTTCCCAAGTCACCGTTACACATGATGGAGCCCTGCTTTCCTGGAGATGGCTGAACACCTGCCTGCTGATGGGAAGTGGGGAATGAATTCCTGGTTTTGCTTTGCTTGCATGCGCGGCTTTTGCTTTACCTATTAAACTGTCTTTATCTCAGCCCTCAAGTTTTCTCACTTTCACCCTTCCGATTCTCTCCCCCATCCCACTGTGAGGGAGGTGAGCGAGCTGCTCCGTGGGGCTTAGTTGCCAGCTGGGGTTAAACCATGACACTTACAAATTGTGTCCCTGTTCAGACTAGCTACTAGAACCACCTGAATAACTCAAAACTTAAGGAGATTTTATAAATTTGATTCATCTAGCCTACTAAAGCACTAATAATAGCAAGAAATCATATTCTATGAAAGTACATGAATAAGGCTAAAAACAAAAAAAGACCCATTGAAGCTAAATGAAGATGTTAATACAAGAGCAGGTATGAAACTGGTTGCTAATGTTAGGTTTCCAACTTCAGCAAGTTGGAAAAATCTATCTGTAAATCTCAACATTTACAATCGTGATCTCTGCACATCTTCTCAGTGCTAACTTCATTTTGATACTATTCTCAAGGGCTCTGTAAGTGGGAAGAAAATGGTTTTACTAAAGAGTTCAAATCTTCAAGGTAGAACAAAAATTCTGTAATGCCTTTAAGCAATGGAAACCCTTTAACAGCAGCTACCCCAACAGGATAGTGTTTATAAGTCCATAGTTACAGAAGCTCTGAAGGCGCCTAATACTGCTCATCTTGCAAACCACTGGGAGATGCCACTGAACCTGACTGATTCTCAAGAAATCAGGGATTTGATGTGCTTTTCTCTGGAACCCTGTCTTCCCTAATTGGTAAAGAAGGAAACTGTACTTACTTTCTGTTCAAGTTTCTCTTGCTCCATCCAGCTGTCAGAGGTGCAGCAGTAAGCCAGCTCTGCCTCCCACATGCTGAACTGCTGTCAGGTTTTTATCACCCCACCACAGGCAGGATCTGATGCTGAATCAGTGCTAACACTGACTTGCAAACCAAACTGAGGATAAAGTTTATCAAAGATTACTGGAAAAGCCCCACCACAGCCTTGTTCCCATCTCTGCATGGTGCTGTTTTAATTTGTGGGACTATTTTTCTGAAACAACCAGTTTTCTGTGACCAGACTTCATTATACTTGAATGCTTAGCTGCTGCAGAGCAGACACTGTGTACAAGAATACCATTCCTCTGTCCTGCAGTGCTTGAAAATTCAAGCCACTCAGTTTTCTGTTTTCACTGGAAAACTGAACCCTATTCACCATGCAGTTCCATTAAACGACAGGTTCATCGGGAAGCTTGGACCTAGAACATGTCCTGAAAAATAGCCAAACAGCTCCTTCTGTTGCATGCTGCTGCCCTGGATCAGCTGGTTTTGCCAGTCCTCTCTTCCTTCGGCCTCAGAACCCCCCTAGAATGTCGCTCGATCTGTCACTCATGGAGGCACCGAGAAAAGCTTCAGCGCAAACTTCACTGAAACAGGCCCAAAGGAAAAAACTCTTTTCCAGAAGCCCCAAGTACTTAAGCTTCCTGGCCAGCTGGAGGACGGTCAAAGACAGTGGGAGAAGCAGAGCTGTGTACAAAGGGCTCTGACCACAGCCACTCTTGGCTACTTCAGCAGAACTTGCATGGATTCTAGGATGAGAAATTCACCAAGTCCAGTACTGCATTGATGCCCCAGAACAAGTATTTAGCTAGTGGTGCATGAATTGACACAGCCTCTAATTTAGGAAAACCCTTACCTCTAAGTTGTTGGCGTCTGAAGCGTATTTATTCCATGCTTGCCCTGTTCTACCCTTTTGTGTAGGAACCTGCCCAGGCCACTGCCTCGGGCAGGATGGGCCCTTTGTCTGGAACAGTAGAGCTGTCACTGTGTGCAAGTCCACTTGGTTTATTCTGTAGAAAGCAAGGACTGGGCGTTGAAAGAACAGACGAAAACCTCAGGTGATACAGTCCCATTTATGGAAAACTAGCCACTTGCCAAGGCAGTTTTATGAGCAGTGGGGAAAAGACTGCTAAGGTGAAAGAAGCTGGGTCAAAGAGAATAGGAAGACCCACAGCTTCAAGGCTTAAGCTCTTCTGCACCAGTCCCCAGGCATTACAGGTTAGATGCAAGAGGAAATAAGGGTATCCCCAGTGCAAAATGTACATGCGAGAGAGATCTTTGCCAGCAGCAGCTGCACCAGGTCTTTGCAGGAAAGAAGTATCATCGCCGAGAGGCCTAATGTCAATGGAAACACAAGGGATAAAGAAGCTCTGCTTCAGGATCTGTGTGTCAGAGATCCAGGCGTGGACTGTCAGGAAAGACTGACAGACTGCTTTGGTAGTAACTCTCCACAGACTTGCTAGTGAAAAGTCTGGTCATTAGCTCATACAAACCAAAAATCCTTGCCTGTAAATTCAGGTTATTTCAACTACCCTTGTGTTTAGCTAAAGGACTATTGTCTTAGAAGCATGAATATCAACTAACTAGCCTTCTACAGTAAGTCCTCTTTTCCTGTTAGGCATGCTTTTTTAGAAGGATGGGGCACTCAGGCCCTGTGTTAGCCATATACAGTCTCATCATTCTGGCTGTCTCTCCGAGAGCCCAATAAATAGCCATAACAATGAAGATCTACACAAGAGGCAGCACATACAGGAAAATGCTGACAAATCAGGATTTTACCTTATTCATACTGAAAGTTGAACCATTTACCTGGAATGAAGACAGCACAGACAGATAGTCTGTCCAAGTACCAATCAGATACTGAAAAACCTTGTGTATTTATTTTGCTTCAGACTGCTCCTTGCCAAATTATTTGGTCTCTTCCTGCTCATCTACTGTGCAGGAATACACCAGCAATCCACAGGATTTAGAGAATTTAAACTTGTACACAAGTCAACAGCAGGAACCAGACAAAGAACAGCGTTCCATGGGTTAAGGCCCTGCAATGTGAGGTCCTGGGCCAAAGAAAACACCGGTGGTATGCAGCTCTATAATTAGGTGTATATATGCAGGATTTAAGCTGGCGATTAGTTATCCTTTTATGCCCAAGCATTCAAATCTAAGGCAAGGGACTCAGGAAAAAGCATTTCAAAGCTGGGGTAGGTAGGGTGGGGACAAACAGGAGCAACAGATACAGGAATGGACTGGAACCAGTTTAAGATGAATTCAGATAAAAGTCTCCTGGAACCATGAAATACCTGACTGAGCTTACTTAAACACCCGTTTCCATTGGGGGTGAGACCTCAAGCCTTGTTTTTCAGGGAAGCAATCCTGTTAGAGGCAGGAGAGGTCTCTCAGTAGAGAGCATAGGTGCAGGAGCTCACAAGCTCTCTTTTCCCTCTTACACCGAAATGATCCAATTCAAAAACTTGAGAAGCAATCCTGCACAGCTGCTACCAGGCTTCTGTGGTGCTGTATTTTTCTCACCTCCACTTAAGCTGTATCCTCTTTAGAACAGTGCAGGCCCACAGTCTTATGAGAGCTAAAGTTTCTGATCCCTCTGCCGATAAGGAACCTACTGATGCAGAATCAAGACGTGAAGGCCCATCTGGAGCAGCCTGTTGGCCTCTACTTTCCACCAATGCTGTTTCCTTTAGGGATTAGAAAAGTTGAACCTTTTACTATCAGGCCCAGTCCATAAGCTCCAGCACTCAGGCAAAAAGGTTTCATCCTTACCCCAAACATTTCTGGGATGTTTTCATTAAAACCTAGACCCTCCTCAAACAGTTGCCACCAGAGCTATTCCATAGTTTGTGCAGCTGCACCCAAACAGCTTGCTGCCATAAATAAGGCAACAAGGCATCCCAGCTGCTCAGTTCTGTTTCTGTTCAATCAGTTCTGGTACTAGGTAAGTTACACACACTCTGCTTCAAGATGTATAAGGACTTCTGTGACACACTAACAGCTACCAGTATGATTATCATTATCAGCTTAACATACAGACTCGAGGAACTACAGGAAGACAAATTCGGACAGGTTTAGACTTCCTTGAGTTTTTCAGGCAATTACTGCAGACCTGTGCCAGAATCTTAATGAGATCAGCACAATTCTCTGTCCTAACTTAGGGTTGCCAATCTAGGAAAGTCCACTGGTGGGGAGTTATGTGGCAAGGTTTCAGAAAATCATAGAATGGGTTGGATTGGAAGGGACCTTAAAGATCATCTAGTTCCAACCCCTCTGCATTGGCAGGGACACCTTCCACTATACCAGGTTTCCAGATGTTGAGGTTGCTTCTGCAAAAAGCCCACTCTGAATTGCCCATATTTTTCAAATAATTCACTCTGAAGACTGATGCTGTCTGAGGATCAATAGAGAAAGCCCTATGCAGATAAAACTAGCTGAAAACTGTTACTCTGCAGCATGGTGTATTCTGCCAATAGGAAAAGTCTGAGGGTGAAGTAACTTGGACACCTTGTTACCTTGTCAGAAAACTGTTCAGACTGCAACCATTTAAGAGGAAGAATATCAAGAAAGATTGAAGCCTAACAGGCTAATGCAGAGGTACCCATTCTTTTATCTGTACTCCTACCAGATCCTGAAGGTGGAACCTGCTGCACCTGAAGACATCTACAACTTTTTCCAGTTTGCTGAGAAAGCATGACACGAAATTTGAAAATCAGAATACATGATTAAATGGAAGTTGGTGATTGCAGACATCATGTAAGAGGGAACAGGGAGGGGATAGTGAGAGGCCGCCAATAAATTCAGGGAAGGGTCCAACACAACCAGTGTTCTCAGGGACCAACAGTCTGCCGGTTTCTCCAAAGGGAGGCTGTCACGGTGCAACTTTGTGCTCCTCTGGTCACACGTGTCATCCTGTCACCGATAGCTTCAGGCTTGTACAGTCACCTAGAAGGCTAACTATAGGGATGGTGAATGCGTGTCATTCCCCCCCGCTCCCCGAACTTGCCCCAAGAGAAGAACACCACAACATCCAACACCATGTAGCACACCCACTGATTATCCCCATAACCTTCTCATCCTCTTCTGAGTTACAGCTTTCCAAGTCAGAATCCCCCACTGCTGAATAAACCATTTTAAACACAAAACAAAGCAGACTATATCCACTTATGCCAAGCCTAACATGCTACTGATCTGCCATGCTAGCCTGTTAAATGCTTATTTCTATACCTGCTTCAAAATCCTCAATCATTAGATACATGCACATTTGGCCTAAATCAGTTTTCTATTAAGATCTACTTAAATATTTGGGGGTTGGACTAGATGACCTTTAAAGGTCCCTTCCAACCCAAACTATTCTATGATTCTGTGAACCTAGGGAAAAAAGCCCTTCCTCATTCAGGTTTTTTTTTTTCTTTTCTATTTAGGATTATAGTTTGTCCGCTATTCCTAATCAATTTGTGTTTAGCTCACGCTATAGCATTTTCATTACAATGTTGTACAACACCTGATCTTAGATTCACAGAACGGTTTGGGTTGGAACGGACCTGAAAGATCGTCTAGTTCCCCCCCAACCTTCCACTAGGCCAGGTTGCTCAAAGCCCCATCCAACCTGGCCTTGAGTACTTTCCAGGGATGGGGCATCCACAACATCTCTGGGCAACCTGGTTGTGCGTATCACCACCTTCATCATAAAAATTTCTTCCTTATGTCCAATCTAAACCCACCCTCCTTCAGTTTAAAACTATTGCCCCTTGTTCTGTCACTACAGGCCTTGGTAAAAGTCTGTCCCCATCTTTCTTATAAGCCCCCTATTAAGTATAGAAAGGCCACAATAAGGTCTCCCCGCAGCCTGCTCTTCTTCAGGCTGAACAACCCCAACTCTCTCAGCCTTTCCTCACAGCAGAGGTGTTCCAGCCCTCGGACCATTTCTGTGTCCCTCCTCTGGACCCGCTCCAACAGGTCCGTGTCTGTCTTCTGCTGGGGACCCCAGAGCTGGACACAGTGCTCCAGGGGGGTCTCACCAGAGAGGAGCTGAGGGGCAGAATCCCCTCCCTCGACCTGCTGGCCACACTGCTTCTGATGTGGCCCAGCATCCCGTTGGCTTTCTGGGCTGTGAGTGCCCATTGCCGGCTCATGTCCAGCTTTTCATCCACTGGTACCAAGTCCTTCTCTGCAGGGCTGCTCTCAATCCATTCGTCCCACAGCCTGTGCTGATAGTAGGGATTGCCCCAACCCATGTGCAGGACCTTGCACTTGGCCTTGTTGAACTTCATGAGGTTCACATGGGCCCACTCTTCAAGCCCATCAAGGTCCTTCTGGATGGCATCCCTTCCCTCTAGTGTATCAGCTGCACCACTCAGCTTGGTGCGATCCGCAAACTTGCTGAGGGGGCACTCAATCCCACTATGTCATTAATAAAAATATTTGTACAGTATCAGTCCCAGTATGGACCCCTGAGGGATACCACTCATTACTGATCTCCATTTTGACATGGAGCTGTTGACTGCAACTCTTTGGATGTGGCCATCCAGCCAATTCCTTAGCAATCTAATAGTTCATCCATCAAACCCATATCTCTCCAATTTAGTTACAAGGATGTCGTGGAGGACTGTGTCAAAAGCCACACAGAAGTCAAGATAGGTGATATTTTGTCAGACATTTGACTTGTCAAGACATTTATGACGTCATTTTTTTAACATACCATCTTGTCAGCCAAGACTGACTGCAAAAAACTTGTTGAGTAACACTTAGGCTGTCATTCTTTAATCTATGCTCTCCCCTTGCATCAATTTTATCCACTTTGGTTTTCTAAACCATCAACACCACAAGGAAACTTACAGTGCAGTCTTCATACTCCTAAATCCAGCAAACAGAACAGGAGCAAATAGCAGAAAATGAAAGCTAGACAGACCAACTAAGTCATGGAAGAGGTACTTTGGTTTTCTTCAGGAGGAATAATAAAACCCTGGAACAATTAAAAACAGTGAATTTTCTCCTGCATCACAAACAAAAGCAGCAAAGACGCTGTCCTGCACTGTGAAACCAGGGCCACTGTGAGCTACCAGTATGCTGTGGCTGCGAGAGAGGTCAGTGGGATCACAGGTGGCATGGGATGATGCATTTCCAGCACAGATAAGAAAGGCTGAGTGCCACTTATACAATATATTCAGCAGGTCTAATCAACTACTTTGAAGAAAAGGAAATTCAAGTTAACAAATGCAAAGAAGCCCTGCTAGGGCAGATGACCAGGGAAAGAGCAAGCTGATCCCAGAAGACTTCAGCTATCAAAACACAAGTTGAAAACAATAGGCTTTTCTATTAACTTGGAATGGGTGTAAAAACAGGGAAGAAGAAAGGTTATTTAAGCTAACAGTCAATATTAGTACAAAAAGAAGGAAACATAGATTAATCATAAATAAAGTTAAACTGTAAATACAAATTTCTAAGCTACAATAGAAGGGTTGAGTGTTTGAAAAAAATACGAAAATTTAATTTTAAGAACATCTCCAAGCTTAGAAGCAACTCACAGCTGCAGGCTTAACTCAGAATTCCCTACTGAAGTTCCTTTAAGAGCTTTCTTCCTTTATTTGAATTTCTAAACTAAAATGATTATTTTCTTCAGATCTGTGCTGTGTACCAGTTATGCATAACAAGCAATACAGTAGCCCCTCACATACTTAAAATATTTAAAATAATCAACATGAGCTAATTCTGTTCCTACTCATTAGCTAGACAGAAAGATTACTAAAATAAATGCATTTAAGCTTTGTAAATATTACTAAAGCTTTGAGTCCTCAACAAAAAACCCCCCAAACTTTCCTTTCAGGCAAAGGCATGTTTCTGTATCACCGTCCACAGTACAAGGGCTAGATGTTTATTTCATAAATGCACTTTAGGTCCTACAGATCAACACTACTCGCACTCTCAACCCAGCTGTGATGCCTGCAGCCTGACTTGCTATTCATATTTTGGCACATTAAGGAAGGATCAGTAAGGGTAACTCTGACCCATCAATAAAATTGTGAGGTCCAAACTACGGTATCAGGACAAACACGATGTGAACACTCTAAAAAGGCCGAGGTGGTTCAATTCTGGGCTCTGACTCACATCTGGGCTCCTGAGTCCAAGCTCAACATGCAGATCCTCAGTAGGAAGGCTCCCTCCCAGCACCACCCAAGCTATCCTCCTTATTAATACAGGAGCACTCAAGGGTGCTGCTGAAATACCTTATGAAGAGACTCCCTCCTCCATTCCAACCATTTATGGCCCATCTCTGAAGAAAACTGCTATTCCAGCCCCTAAAGGTGCAGTGGGATCTTGACCTGAGTGTTCCTGAAGTGACCACAGTGTAAGGCAGGAGCACAAGCAGCAACCCTTCTTCAGGCTCTGGCCCCACTCTTCTAGGCGGATGAGGCCAGACCCATGTCAGACTCAGCTGACGAGATGTCAGCCCCTTTAACACACACACAGATGCACACTAGCTTTCTTTGCGCTTTTATCCAAACTACAAGTACATCACAGAGATCTGTGCCCACCCTGGAGCGTTCTTTACACATGGCTAAAAAAACCCAGACAGGCAGAGGGGGCAGGGGCGAAGTCTTTCAAGTAGAGTTCATGCTGACAGGTCACTGTTATCAAATCTCTCCTGGTCATACACCTCTGCTACCACCTTTCTTCCTGCAAACCAGCGCCCATTCAGAGCCTGAATGGCTTTGTGAGTCTCTGAGGCCATGGAGAACTCCACAAAGATCTTGACAATGATCTCAGCATCCTCCTCTTCTCCTTGCTTCTCCTGGTAGATGATGACCCTGTTTACAGCCCCAAATTTGCCACATTCTTCTGTCACTTCTCCCTCTAGGTCGTCATCAATGTCCTTTGGATCCACCATGTTGCGAAGCACCATCACAGTAGACTGCAGAGAGAAGGGACAAGTGAATTAATACACCTAAGAGACATTGAGATTAAATCTGCAAAGCCACATCAGACTACACAGCATGCCTGAGCACAACCAAATATTCTAGTGCTATGCCATTACAAGCATATTCCATGAAACCAATAAAGTCCCAGGTTCTCAGGGATAAATAAGTAAATTTTCTTCCCAGGCATCCAAAGCATGAACAAATCTCATTCACTGCCAGCTATGTTGTGGCTGGCCTCAGTCAGGAAAGCTCTGTGCCACCTCTTGGGCTTTTCTTAGACACATCTTTGAAGCACAATTCACCTGGAGACATCTATAATTTTTCTTGTGCTGTTGCCATCCAGTTATTTTTTGCTTTGTTATCTTCAACACCACTGTTGTGGTTTTTTTTTTTTTTTTTTTTAATTTTTCCTCATCTCTAAATAAAGTAGAAGGATTAACTAAGTCTTTCATACCTCTGACAATGGATGGTTGACCAGTTACTTTCATTACAGGGGATAATGACACATGAGCCAGTCAGAGCACCTGCAACATACCTCTCCTATGTATCCCCCCATCAAGCCCTTTCATGACTGAGCACCTCTCTGTATCACAGAATGGTTGAGGTTGGAAGGGACCTCTGGAGGTCACCTGGTCCAAGTTCCCCTGCTCAAGCAGGGCCACCTAGAGTTGCCCAGGACCATGTCCAGATGACTTCTGAGTATCTCCAAGGATAGACACTCCAGAACCTCTCCGGGCAGCCTCTGGTTTTGTGCATTACACCCAGCTCTACCACATCCCTTCGTCCCAGCTCTGGCCCGCCCAACATCATAGGGTAGCAGACTTGGCATTTCAGGCTCAGGATAATTTTAAAATACTTGTTCCAGTTCTTATTCACATTTGTATAACTGCCTTTAAGAGCCTATTAAAAGAGCAGCAAAAATAGAAGGGTACTTACAGGTTGAGAATGGTAAGCAGCTTTGCGAATGGTGTAGTTTAAGACTTTTTCAACACTGCTAAACTTTTTTCAAGCAGGCATACCAAATGAATTGGATTCTTTGGGAAAGGTACTCGTGATAGAGGAAAATTGGCTGCTAAGTCAGAAGCTCAAAGATGTACTTAAAATTACATACCCTTTGAAAGTAAAGGAGAACACTCACTAGCTAACTCATTTGTGTCCTCCCTTATGAAATGCACATCACTATCATCCCTATTTAGCAAACAAATTGTCAATTCAGTGTCAAAGCTTAGGAAATCTGCGTGTCAGATAGGAAACTCAATCAAAGCTCTGGTCATGCCCAAACAAGAAGCCTGATGAAATTATCAATACAGCCCCTTCCAAGACCCCCTCCAAAAAAAAAAACCACCAAAACTATCTATCTATTGTTCTGTTTAATGTTCTGACTTTTTCTATCATTCATTCTTGTCCTTCTTCTCACTGTAACTTTCGTGAAATTTTGTTTTATAAACACCTGAGTTTCATCCTATGGTAAAAGGTTGTGGGGAAAAGGTGGACTCAATAGTTTGGAACAGATTGCCCCTGACTATGTGCCAGCCTCACTTCTTTAATTATAAGCCAAAAGGCCATCATAGTTTGCTTTAATGATGCTAAGTAAACACACAGTTTAATCAAAGACACCTCCTAGCCGAGCCTCTTCTGGCCTAGTGATGGGTCTGAACCCTCAGAGAAACTCTGAGAAGATCCTAAAGGCAGAATAAGAACCATCACAAGCAGCACACAAGCAGGTAGACTTTGTAGTCCCCCACGAGCTCTGTGGGGTACCTACAATGCATGCTGCAGGAAGCCTGTACCACATACAAAACTGCATAGCAATACCACATTAAGACAGATCTACACATAGTAGTCTCATTTGCTGACAACTGGAACCAGCTCAGGGCAGTCACACTGCACTCACCTCCTGTTTACGAAGCAATTTCTGCATCACCATATGACGGGCGCTGCTGCCAGATATGCTCATGTGTTCCTGTTCACTCAGCATCTCTGGCCTCTCTGACTCCTGGAATACCTCCTCTTCTTCCTTCTCCTTTTTCACCTCCATCAGGCCCAATGCTGGGGGACTAGCCAGGATAGGATTCACAACTCCCACTTGCGGAATAGTGACAGGAATGGGAGGTCGGGCAGGGGTTACACCTGTAAGAGTACAAACTCTGTAGCATAAAGAAAAGAACCGACATTCTGCAACATTTGGGCACACACCAGCCAGTGATAAAGAGGACCACAGAATCTAGATGGTTTTATTTGCTCTGCACCAGCAACGACCAGGGAGACATAAGCAGCAGCTTAGTCAGCATACAGGACATAAGCACTCAATACATGCATCATATACTTGCCCAGAAGAGAGAGAGTGCAGGATTTTGCATGAAGTAACAATTATCCAGATTTTCACTCAAGAGTGCCATGCACTCCTGCTGTGAAGTTCATGTCCCTGTCGTATCTATTATATACCAAAATAAATTCCTGCTATGCTGCACAAATGAAAAAAAAAATAAATTCTTGACAAAGCAGGGTAGGGAAGAAGATTTCAGCTTCAAATTCTCCTTAGTTGTGACCCCAGCTATAGGTAACCATGCTTTGTAACAGGTACACAAGTGACAAAATGAAGAGTAAACATACCTGTAATGACTCCTGGTGCTTGTGCTGCCATTACAGCCTGTGGCAACGCCCCTAACGGCTGGGCCAGAGTCAGCGCTGGAGATACCAACCCAGGGGTTGCCAACGTGCCAAGAACCGCAGCTCCTGCCACAGCTTCCTGCAAGACAAAAAAAACCAAACCAAAAAACCCCAAGCGTTAATTCTGCATCAAGAAGTCACACTACGGCTGCATTCAGCTGAGGCTCAGCTTTTTTCACACCTAAGAAATAAGAGATGTATAGATTCTGAGGATGACAGCTCTCCAGTGCTACTGTAAAAGAAATAAGTATGCCACCCAGCCCACCAGAGAGATGTAGAAACTACGAGACACCAAGCTTTGGAAGAAAAATGTTCTCTTGCAACTCATATTTCACCCACCCTCTCAAGCTGCTAGGTTGGTTACTGAATGAAAGACACCAAGGGATTCAATACACAGTTTGAAAGATGCAGGCAATTCCAGAGCAAGAGGAATCTTTACTTGTTTCCACCTTCTACACAAATAAAACTTTTTACTGATGCCAAGGAATGTGATCCATTTAAAAAGATTAATGGGAGCTCCCATCCCACCCCCTGTGACGACAGCACCAGGACCCTGAGACCACGTGACAAACCAGGTGAGGGAACTCTTGCAGCTTAAGTTTTTCCTAAGGGATCTGGCAGAAGGTTAATCCTTGTCTGATTCAAGGAATGCTGTAGTCAAAAACACTACTGCAAGCACAAGGGACAGGGCAAGGGAGAGCACAAAACTGCTATTTTCAAAAGCTGCACACTTCTGGATCAGTTTAAACCAAAAATCTTATCTCTCTAGTCTTCATCCTTTAGGTGCAGGCAGCAACACAGCACTGAAATTGGCCTTCATGATCATAGCAACTGCTAACAATTACCACATTAGTAAATTTCTCAATGAGACAATCATATAACTAACTTTTGCCACTATCATTTTTGCTGGTAAGACCCTACTGAACTTTACTGATTTCAATAACTGGAAACTTTCTTCAAACTTCCAGCCTCAATAACTGAAACATTTTATAACCACTTCCTCTTGTTTGTGTTGTCAGCACCTCTTCTCCCATCCCGTTACCTACCTGCCTCCATAGACTGTACTTGAGCAAAAATCTGATGCACCTTTCAGCATTCTTCTATTTATACTAAGCCAAACTGTTCTAGTTCCTTCCTGCATATCAGGTTTTCCAATTCTCCCAATAATTTAAGTACTTCTCTATACCTTCTATAATCCAAATAAACATCCTGACTCTAGATGACCAGAATTCAAACATTTGAGATAAACACCTAGTTAAATGATAAAACACTTCCATAAAACTACTGAAAATAACATGCCTAAAATACACCCTAGGATCTGGGTTTTTGTTGTTGTTGCTTTCCAGCCTATTATTCTCATGATTTAGTTACACAGATCCTTCTCTTCCTTGTTTTCATGGGGCTCCTATAAGCCCTGACACCATGGAGCAAAAAATTCTGAGGTTTCATTCCTTAAATGCAGTATCTTGTACTCTACTACTACAGGCTGCATATATTTCTTAGTCCAATCTGCTGCGATATTCCAATTCTACTCTACATTAATAATGCATCTCATCTCTGTGTTGCCAACTAATTCCATTAGAGCTCTTCTCCTCATGCCTAGAATAAGGCCACTAGTATTTTTACTGGAGATGAAGTGAGACCTATCTGTAAGTAATTTCACCAGCAGAGTGAAGGGTCAGCAATTTCTAGCACAGCTCATTTCCACCTCTTCTTCTCACTTGCCTACACATCTCAAAATTAATTGTAATAGTGTTAGTCTGGTCTAATAGCTTTTCATAGGGGTTTCCATCAACTCCTGAATTGTTCATCTAGCAGGGGTATTTCCCTAAAACACCCAAACATTTTGCATTATCTGTTTCTTTTGAAAATGTTATCCTTCCTTCAAAGCTTGTGTCACGGTTTAACCCCAGCCAGCAACTAAGCACCACACAGCCGCTCACTCACTCCCCCCACACCCAGTGGGATGGGGGAGAGAATCACAAGGAATAAGGTAAAACTCGTGGCTTGAGATAAGAACAGTTTAATAGGACAGAAAGAAAGAACACTAATAATGATAATAATAACAATAATAAAACGGCAATAATAATAAAAGGATTGGAATATACAAAACAAGTGATGCACAATGCAATTGCTCACCACTCGCTGACCAATACCCAGTTAGTTCCCAAGTGGCGATCTGCCCCCGCCCCAGGCCAACTCCCCCCAGTTTATATACTGGGCATGACATCACATGGTATGGAATACCCCTTTGGCCAGTTTGGGTCAGCTGGCCTGGCTGTGTTCCCTCCCAACTTCTTGTGCCCCTCCAGCCTTCTTGCTGGCTGGGCATGAGAAGCTGAAAAATCCTTGATTTAGTACAAACACTACTCAGCAACAACTGAAAACATCGGTGTGTTATCCACATTCTTCTCATACTGAATCCAAGACATAACACTATACCAGCTACTAGAAAGAAAATTAACTCTATGCCAGCCAAAACCAGGACAGCTTGTTTTCAATCTTTCCCTACCACTGGGGTGAGAACAAAGTCTGCAGGTACCAGTTTTCCATGCTACCATAAATGAGAGTATCATGTTTGGTATGCTTCAACCATACGGCAATAGCCCTGACATGACAGACTTATAAAAAAACCCTCCAAACTACTAAGTGTACATCTGCACATGACAAACTCTGAGCTTTGCACCCACTTAGGATGCAGTAATCCCATGTGCATCATTAACCAGTCTGCCTTATGCTTCTAATGAAGGGGAAAAATACTTATGTAAGCATTCAGTGCTGTAACAAGACCATCATAATTTTTGACTACACTGGTCATTAGCTGCCCCCGCTTTTTACTTAAATGGCTAAAGAAACTTTTCCTAATAGCTTTCATTCCTTAACTTCTTTTGCAAGACTGACTTTTTTACTGTCATTGTCAAGATATTAACAATCTCTGCTACTCAACACCTCTCTCTCTTCATAGTTTCATTTGAGTGCGGAAACACTTCCTCCTTCCTTGGCAGGCATGCTAATTCCAGACTAAAGTTGCAGTTCTGACTGCAGATCCAAAGTTATATCTCTGACTTAAGTTTCTCTCTCATGTCCATGATTTCTTTAGCTCCGCTGAGTTTACTGATTAGCTTGCATTTAAAAAACCAAAACCTGTGAAATTAAAAGCTCTTACAGACCATGACTACATATGCTCTTATTTAAAATAAGCTGTTCCATACAAGAACTATGCTAGGAGCAAAAATAAGAGACATTACCTTCTGTAACTGTTCTTACCCTTTTCCCTAGTCATCTACAACTACCCACATGGCAAATCAGACACGTTACCTACATCCGTACCATGTCTAAGTAAAGGCAACAAGACTGCCAAGTATCTCTGAGGTCTTTCAGAACCTTTTTTCTATATATGGAATTTTACATTTTCCTCACAGTAACAAATCCTGAAGTATTTTGCAGAAAGAAAAAGTTAAGATTTACCCATGCCTGTAACAGATCTCTACCATTTCACTTATGAGAAGAGTTAATTGTTCTCTCTCAAAGTGATTTTGATCCAACTAATTCTTCTAGCCATGCCTCAACTTCCTTAGTCAACTGCAGAGGTTCCCAGACTTGTGAACTTTTTACTGGGGACATGCAAACGACCTGAGAGTTTCACATTAGTGGCAATTCCTCCCACTTCTGCCTTTACCTTGTGATTCAGAGAAATATTTTCAAAAAAGAGCTGTTTACAAAATTAAGTCCAGTCAGCTGATTAGCAGCACATATAGGCTGCACACCTCTGCAATTTTTTTTGCTTGAGAGAATCCATGAACCCAACAGTGCTAGAACTTGTTTCTTTCATGGGCTATGGTGACGCAGGGGGAGATTCTGCTGCCGAGGGCGAGGACAATGGACACAGAGTTGGGGGTTTGCTTTGAAAGGCAATCCTCCTCCATCAGTGCCTATTGGTCATAGCCAGGAGCTTCTGTTACTTCAAGCAAACTAAATTTGAGAAACCCTAGACTCCTGCATCAACATCCAATTCTGCTCCATCACTACATTTCCTTGTTTCTGAACCGTCTAAAGCCATTACAGTCATCTTCCACATTACTACACAGGCAGTCTTTTCAACAACAAAGTGTTGCTCATGCGATTATTACTGCCCTCATTAGTCTGCTCCCTTTCATGTACTTTCATGCATTCTTTTAGCCTCTACTATAACCATTTCCCTCATCATTAGTTTGCCTATCCAGACATGGAATCCCCTCCAATCTTCCCCCACCACTTCTTTAAATAAAGTTCTGATCAGCTGTGCCAGACTCCATTCCAAAATGCTGGTGTATGAGATCCTCACAAGTGTCAGGGGCAAGCTTCTAGATGTGAAGTCCTGGCAGCAGAGTATGATCTAGGCCAAGGGCTTTCGTTCAAACTAGTGAATACAGCTGGCTGGAACAGTTTGCATGCTTGTTTCTAGCAGGGTCACAACAATCGTCCACTTGGCTGAGTCATGCCAGCTTGTGCCTTACCTGTGCTGTGATCTTTGCTGTAGCAGCTGCTGCAGCGACAGCTGCTGCTGGAGGTAGTCCTCCTGGCGTAGCAGGTGTTAGGAGAGGCATTGGAGGAGTCACAGCTTTACCAACTCGGAGATACTGACCCCCAAGATCAAAGAGGTTCATAGAGGAAACAGCATCTTGAGAGGACTGTGCTTTCTCATATTCTGCAGTGAGAAAGAGAAATATTTACAAACGATCCTTTTTACTCCTAAACTCAGCCACTCTCTCATCACACAGCTGTGACTTGTATTTGCAAAAAACAACTGCTAAGAGTTCCAGTGAAAAGACCCTCAGGGCTTAGCTCACTCATCTTGCGCCTCTGATCGCACAAGCATTGTTGAGAAGAGTCAGCACAGCAAGATCTCTCAACCTATATTAACAGTGAGTAAAAATATCTGGCTATTAATTATATTTCTAAGTTCAGGCACAGATCTGCTCCAAATTTATTTCTATCCCATTGCTTAATGCAATTCTTCCACTAGAGTTAAAAAAAACAAACAAAACACACAACCAAAAAGAAGATGCTCCCAACCACTCTCCCTACCCCACATCAAATACCAGACAGCCATTTTACCAATGAAACCATAGCCTTTGTGTTTTCCTGTCGTGGGATCCCTGGCTAGTGTGCAGGATTTGATCTTCCCAAAGGCCTCAAACACACTCTTGATGTCATCATCTGAAAGGTCCTGATGAACAGATGCCACATAGATGCGGTTGAAAGCCCGTGCCTCTTCTGCTAGCTGGTCTATAATTGGTTGCGCCTGACCTATATTACTAGGTCTCCCAACCTGCAGAGAACACAGCAAACAGTCCATTAAGCATTCTGAAGAGCAGCAGCATGACTCACCAAGTTACAGCAGACAAGCCCTCAGCCAGCTGACTGCCTTTTCAAACCAAGTAACACCTCATAAGGCCATAATTAGCAAAGGGCAACAGTTGACTCAGCTGTGGGATACAACCTGCACTACAGGGGATTCTAGAAGTACTGAGAGCCTGGACAGACTCTGCCCTCTCCTCCACCATATTTCCCCCATTTATGCTCCCTCACCTGCCGAAGACCAACTTCCAGGAATTGAAAACAATTCTGAAAGCAAAGCACAATGCTTCTATATCTTTCTGAAGGCTCCTAAAACCCCCTTAGAAATCAGACACTGCAGATATGCAGAGTGTATCAGAGATATAAATGAGAGATATAAAACACTGCAGAAAATGCTAGTTTCCCCCCCAATTTCAATCCCCAAAGTTTCACCTTTGCAAGATCCCCTCTTACTGCCTGAAAAAAGACAGCTATAAACCTTTGCTCCTTTCTGTTTGTGCTGAATGCCTCCTTTTTGTATGGCAAGCGTGGACCTCTACTTGAAGTCCCTCACACTATTGACAGGCACAACAAAAGTCTGATGCTACTCATCTACCATCCACACAGGTACAATGTAAGATGGAGGCATTAAAATATCAAGAATCACCTTTGTTTTGTCCTCAAGAGGCTTCTATTCTATGTGTGGGTGGAAAAAACTGAGCTAGCTTGCAAGAACAAGATTCTAGGTTTTATTAGCATGCTGCGGATTTCTCCTCAGAGAGAAAGGGACCCAGAGCCACTAAGTACTCAATGGGTTGAATATCAAGGTCTATCAGGGAACAGACTTTAGGTTATTTTCCACATTACAGTGCTGTGGGAAGCATTTCTAGGCATAAAACCTTACTCACAGTAAAGAGAGCTAAGAATTTTCAGAGCATGCCTGTTACTCACCTTTATATTTCTTCCCCCGAGCATGACAGAATTCATCTGCTCCAAGGCCAGCTGAGCAGCTTCAGGTACCTCATATTCCACAAAAGCAAAACCCTAGGACAGAAGGATGTGCTTGTTGAATCATACCAGCTGTATCTTGTCCCGAATCTAGTGCCAAACTAATGCAGTCAAGACTTCCCATGTAACAGATTCCTACTATCATGGCCTGAGAAGATGTTTCCTTAAGGAAGCTTTTTATTAAAGCAGAAAATTGCATGCAGAAGTATTGACAGAAGGCTACCTGA
Organism: Haliaeetus leucocephalus; assembly: GCF_000737465.1. NCBI lineage: Eukaryota > Metazoa > Chordata > Aves > Accipitriformes > Accipitridae > Haliaeetus > Haliaeetus leucocephalus. The sequence continues at coordinate 265,806 of NW_010972654.1, forward strand.
TTCCAGAGACTCTCATACTTAGAGGCTTAATAGCAAAATGCCACTGCACACAGGACTGCTAGCTGTTTGGCATCTTTCATGTGCACCACCCCCACGCACATCTGGTTCCCACTACAGAATCCTGCAAAGCTAAGTAGAGCAGGCAGCTACAAACATTTATCTTAAAGTGCTAAAAGCAGTCTGCTCTCTACAAGGATAAAGAGTCCTTCCTCTCCTGGATATATTCAGGAAGGCCTTGGAGAGAAGAAAAAACACATCACTCAAGGGCTGTTAACTAACCTTGTGTTTCATTGTAACAGAGTCCCAGGACATATCAATGCTTTTTATAGGTCCAAATGGGGCAAAGGCCTGGCGAATGGTATCTTCTCCCAGTTCATAGTATATGGAGCCCACATACACACGACACATGATGGCCAGGGCGCGCTGCCTCTGAGCTGCCATCTGTATTGGAAAGAAGAACTGGCTGGTTAGATCAGGGGGTGGTCATGGATGTCAGGACCTCTTTCCCTTCCTCCTTCCCTCCCAGGAGCTATGACCCAACAGCAGGTAGCTCCTCACTGGGCTGCAGCACAGCCTGGCACACGTAGTAATAAAGAAGTATTTTCCTGCTCAATGCACAGACTGCTGGAGTGGATAAGCACTACAGCTCACTCCCAGGGGCAGTCAAATCTTTGATGGGGTCTGCCACCTCAGGAGCCTTAACTCCAACCCCACTGATAAGGTCTAACCCTCCCCAGCCTGATCACATCTCCAGCAACACTTGCAGGAGGAGGAAATAACTTCATTCTAGGACACCTTCCCCCTCCAGGCAGCAAAGGTCTCAATTCTAGACACTATTAGCAATCCCTCCCATTCCCTCCCGCAAGGGACAGCAAGAGATCCAATATTGGGCACCACCTAGTCACTCCCTCCCCCCGCCCCATCCTCCCAGGCAGCAAAGGATCTGGAATTGGGTACCTCCTCCCCACTCCCTCAAGCATCACACACCACCTCCTCCCCCCGCCCCACCCCAGGCAGTACGAGATCCAGTACTAGGCACCACTTCCACCGCACAGTTCAAAAGCAAAGCAAAAAAAATTAAATGGTTAAATGAAACTTCTGAGTTAAGTGTGTGGTGCTAGTACTTATCACTGCCTGTTGTTACTGGCTCAGATAGTGGTGCAGCCCCCAAAGACTCCGCCCTTATCAGTTTCGGTGCAGAGAAGGTCTCTGTGCTATTTTCTCCTAAGTATGCCTGAAAACCTGTTTGCAAGACAAATCCAGAAATTTCTTACAGCAGGTATCCAAAAAAGCAGTATATCCTTCAATTATTTTTCACCCTTATTGCAATTCTAGAATTGCTACTACTAATGAACATTATTCTAGGAAGATGCTGCCTACAAAAAATCACAGGTTTGGCCAGCATATCCTAGCAGCACGTCTTGGGACCAAGGCGGAAATTAGGTCTCTGTAGAGGCAGCTCCCTATGATCAGCAAGACTGAATTACAGTGCGTTGGAGATATGCACAGGGCTTCATTCTTGTTCTGTGTGGAACAGATGGAACAAATGTAAAGCAGTAAGGGCTACGGACTGTTGCAGAGTAGGCAAATGCAGCATTAAGCTTGATGCCTCTCTCCCTTCCCAGCACCACAGTGCTTGGCACCAAAGCAGGGAGCTCTGAACAACCACCTCTTCCCCACCACCACTGTTTAAGAGGGTCTTTAATCAAGGCCTTTACAAGAGGCCTACTTTCAGAATGCCATAACAAGCATGAGCACAATGAGCTCTGATGTGTCTGGGGATGCTGCAACTCAAATGGCAAAATAGGAGGGACAGCATTTTATCTGTGATAGTCACAGAAGCACGGACACAAACTGTACCTGAAGAAATCCTTCTCCCTCATAGTACCCGTACATGATTGACATTGACCATAGGAGGAAACAAACTGTAAAGGTTCAACTCCTATTATTCAATACAGCAGGGATACTATAAATAGGAATGGTTCTCACCCCATACTGCTGCTCCTGAAGTGATATTAAGCTTGCCTCTTGACTGGGTTTAAGTATTTCACAGTTAAAAATAAGCTGTTTTTCAATTTACTCTGCAATGCTGTGACTAGGAGGACTATGGCACGTGTACACGCAGGACAGCTGATGTGTTGTCTCCCAGGTTCTCCAACACATTCCCAGCTTTGGTGCAGGAAAGCCAGTGATCAGTAGCCCCTCAGTCTGTGTAGTGTGTCCATTTATGGGTTCAGAGCCATCACCATTCTAACGCCAAGTGTCTAAGTGAAGTGCCTCACCCATGGTGCCACAGACTGTGATAAAAATTTAGGGTTTTACTAGGAGTGCTTCTTGACAAGACACTGCAGCCTTGCACCAGGCAGAGGGATCTTCCACCTTCTGAAGGGTCTATATATACAAAGAGGACATGCTCTTGTTTTCAGTTATCAATGCAACAGGTGCAAGAAAAACAGCATTTGTCCTCTCCCATGGCAGCAACCTGTACAGGAGGAAATCCCCATCTTACTCTGCTGCAGAGATCCTAACAAAATAGCTGGGGTGGAGTTAGGAGGACTCTCTGTTACATGAGCAACATATTAGAAATTGGGACCTACAAAAGGCAGAACTGAGGTGGACCATGATGACTACAGGCATACGTGGATCACTAACAGGAATTGGTAGTGTCAAGTCAGGGGAATGATGCAATGTACACCTGTGAACTAAGTGCATGACAGCATCAGAAACTCATGACTAGAAATCTCATTGTTTTCCCCAGCTATAACTAAGTAGATTTTACTGGCCACTGGCCCTCTTCCTCCACCTATAAAATGGAGTTTGAAGTATCTGCAACCTTCATAAAGGCAGCAGCTAATAGTTGTATGTATGTAATGGTGGTGTTAAGTGCTTATGAAGGTTATTTTAAGGACAAGCCAAAACATCATCTCGGAGTGATCCTTTAAACAAAGGAGGTGATGCAAAAACATCACCACTAGCTTCAATTTTAATAGAACGCCAGGAAATTGTGCTCTTCTTGCTGAAGTGACATGGAAATCTTGCGCTGTAATACTTGGAGGATCAAGTAGACAGGAAGCTTTAATCTCAGGCACTAAGATACCACAATAGGAAGTTTAGGCTGCACTTCCTTCATGTAGGGACTGATGAATCTTGTCAACAGGAAAAAGTGTTGGACAGAGGTCTGTTTGCATTTTCGGCATTCCTGATGGGCTTTGGGATAAAGCATTTGCTGAGGACAGGGTATCCTAACTACATTGAACTGCACCACAGCCAAATGAGTCAGCGCAGACTCCTGCTTCTAGATTCTGTCCCATCAGCAGTAGTCTCTGACTCCCTAGAGAGGGAGCAATGTCTTAGGAAAAGGATTCACAATACTGACTATGCCCTTAAGGCTAATGAGAAATTAAACGTTTCCTGTGACATTATCAGTACACACTTTTCATCTGTTGCCCAGCTGTGAATAATGAGCCAAAAAATTTTTTTAGGCAAAATTGATGGAGTTATGATATCAAGTAAGCACCTACATTAATTGATAGAAGTTTCTTGGGCATAAGCACTCAGGAACCAGTTATGTCAAATTCACATCGAGATGTATGCTTCTATTCCATTCCAAACTTACATACCTCCATGAAATTTTTTTGGCTCCCCTGCTGACACACTACCTACTGTGGCAGTGTTAAAGGAGGGAAAACAAGTGATTTTAGTTTTAGTGCATCTTTCATTTTGGAGTACAAGCCTCCGGTTGCACTCTACACCAAGCAGAAATATTATATTCCAGCAAGATGGAAAAATATTTACAAATTTACAAACGAATTTATAAATGAACCTTTGCGGGCAGAGTGGAACTTACAGGACACTTTCTGCAGTGGCCATTGTGCAACATGTCTAGGAAAAAGGAGGAGATGGATAGTCCCAGGTAATTAAGCTCTTTGTGGCATCTGATTAGAAATTCCAGCACTAAAGGACTGCACAGATTCTCTGAATAGTCCTGCAGTTTTGTTACTTCCATCCTGCTTTTACTTTACTTGAAACATGCCATATTCACCTAGTCTGGAAACATGCACAGTAAAGAGCAGTCTTACATCTGGGCTACAACATGTTCTGCAAACCTATAGTGCCCCAGTCCTCCCCAGCACCTTAGCTGCCAGGTCTCCAGTGCTGTGAGTTTGTTTCATAAGAAATTGCCCATTTGTGAGTTACCTTGGCAGTTAGTTTTAGGTCAGGACCTCAGAACTGTAGCATCCCTAGAAATGCAGCTCCCACAATTTCACAGGTGTGTTCAGAACTGTTCGAAATCTAAAGCTTTCTTTGCCAACTGACTCCAGGACCCCGACTGCCAGTGTCACAGCAGACTGCACCCAGCCTAGGGTCTTCCTCTGGGGAGTTTACACTTTGCCTCTGCTTGTTGTGCTTGTCCATAACAGGTGGGTATGTGGGAGGGTTGTGCTGGGTTGAATTAAGAGCATTGTATTACCACTACATACTTCCCCACTCTAGGCCCTGACTAAGACAAAGTGCCCAAGAAGAAGTGAATATGTCTATTGACCGATTGTAAAGGTGAGAGAGGATCTCCAAAGCCCATTGTCACTGCTGCCATCTGAAAGACAGTAAAGACAGAGTTCAGTCTGTTGGAGCTGAGCATACTACGGCTGTTTGTAAAAACTCAAGCAGAGCGGCGGCACAGGGAACCTGCGAGAGAGGCCTCTCCTTCCTTGCCCCTCACTGCCTGGTCCCAAGGACTGTCCAGCGCTGGGACCCTGCAGATTCCAGTCCCACCAGGTCAGGGTGGAGTTGTGCTGCTGCCACTGCCTCAGGAAGCAGGGTCTTCTCCCAGGGGGGACTCAAGGCAATAGTAACCTCTGCAACCACTGTCGTTGATTCACCCCCAGCATTTAAAAAGGAGCCCCCTCAACTAGATCAGACACTCAGAAACATGCACAGCCCTGAAAGGCCAGAGCTGCCTAATGTGGCAAGCACATCCACAGTGATTCTTCATTAAAAAAATCCAACATCCCAAAGCCATTATTTTGGGCTTCCTAACTTTGAGTAGAAGGCAGTGAGATGTGTTCAAGAAACCTCTGACGGAAGGGAGATTTAAATACCAGTTAAGGGTTCTCCCAGTACATAGGCATTCCAGCATTAGCAGGAATAGCCAATGGAACTTCTCTGAAATTGAGAGGACCTGGGTGAAGGGGAGGGAAATGGGGTAGCACGGTCAGTAACATAGGACAGACAGGTACCCTCCCCTCAAAGCAGAAGAGATGGTGAAAGGATACTGTTCCCAGTAACCCTAGACACCACCTTAAATAAAAGTCGAAAGTGAAACCCACAGCAAATTCTTTGGCTTCTGGCATTTCAAGAAGCATTTGGCCAATCAACAGGAGAGAAAGTCTTAAAAATTTACTCTTTGAATGAGTGAAATCTGGGGGCAATTTGTGCAGGTGAGTAAAGGGGGTTTCTTTAGTGAGTTGAAGACAGTATATTTCAATTTCACTGTGGAAACACAAGCACATGTACCTGGCTCCAGGCAGGCCTCAGGGCTGTGCTCTGGTTCTAAGTGCAAAAAGAACTCCACCTTGTGGGGGAGAGGAAGACACAGAAGGAGCATCTCAGAGGGTCTCTCACCTGAAGGTTGGTGAGCTGCTGTTGCTGGTGGGCGATGGTTTGCTTCACCAGCACACTCTTGATACTCTGCTCCATCGCATACTTCTTTGCCTAAAAAGAAATACAGACTCTGTAGTCATAGGACAAAACCACAGAGCAGGGAACGATGTTTGATTTTACACCACAGTTGCCCAGAACCACACAACTGGCTGCCAGTGGAACTTTTCGGCACTCCAGCCCTAAGCACTAAGGCACTGTACATGAGCCAGCGGCCAACAGCTTACTAACATCTTGGTCTGCATCTTGGAGTCGTGAGCCCTGAAATACAGCATAATGCTTGAGCAGAGGATTGGATGGACTCAATCTGCGGCAGGCGCAATGTTAGGAAAGCAGCATGCACTAGACACTTAGCATTTCCCCTCTTCCGCCCTCTGCCCCTTAGATCCCACCATAGCACCTTACCTGCTGGGATGAGGGCAGGACAGATAGCCTCCTTCAAGTCCTTTCCACTCAGAGAACATCTGGACAAAGAGTTTCTACAAAAGGGAAGGGCCTCCAAATCCCCATGTCCAGTCTCTTGACTGGACACTCCTCCTCTCTTTTCTTATCACATCTGGCCTATTCTAGTTTGGAGGACCCACTGCTCTTGCTCACTAAAATGCTCCAGCACTCCTTCTCTGGTTCCTAGCCTGCAGACACAAGACTGATTTGTCTTTTTCTTTCATTTTTCTACAAATTTGACAAAGCCTGAGCTTTACACCCAGTGGTGTTGACATGGAGGCTCTTTGTCAAGGGAAACCTAATACCCACATATGTGCCTATACAGGGGACGGTACAAACACATTCAGCCAACCCCTCAGGCACCTGCTTTCCATGGCTGTACGTGTTTGGGAGGTGCCAGGGAACGGTAGGCTCTAAACCGTGGATTTGAGACGTGTGCTTCGGAAACCTGGAAACGGACAAGGGGATTTACATCTGTCAGCTACGGAAAAGCCAGAGGAAACGAGGCCGTTTCACACTGTGAGCCAAACAACACACACAGAAGCAGCTTCAACATTATGGGAACATTCACACGAAGCCTACCTAGAACAGTAACTTTACTTGCCTCACCAGAGTACAGAAGACACCTAGCCCACAGTTCCCACATTCCCTGGTTTTGTTTTCTTTCCCCTCTTTTCCCAACTCTGCTCTCCTCTCAGTAAGCCAGGCATCACTCACTCCCATCAGGAAAGTGGGCAAGAAGTCAGCAGTAACCTCCCCACCAGCTGTATAAAACAGGACCAACAACCAGAAATCAGAGCTGGACTGAAATTTTATCTAGATTAAAATACGTTGGCTCAAATGGGTTGAAAATACTTGCTACTGGGTCTCTTTACAAGACGGGAAAGAGCATAAGGATATAACAGAGGTATTTCGTGATGTGTTCTTGTGTGCATAGAATAAAAGACCAGCTGGAGCATATCAGAAACCTATTCCTTGTGGAGTACAGGCTGCTCCTCACAGTAACTTTGTGGCAGTTGCATATTGTCTTGGAATTACAATGTGATCTTAAGGTGTTATTTACTTATGATTATCATTATTTTTTTTTAAATTAAAAACACTCTCCCCACCCCAACAACAAAGTCCACATCATGCTCCCCAAAAAGCATCTATAAACTCTAAATCAAACCAAATAATCCTGGGCACAAATTTGAAAGTGTGAATCCACACAAAGCATGGCCATTATCCCACACATATTCTTGGTAGGCGAGTTCCCTTTTATAACATCAGTAACAGATGCTCATTTAAAAAAAACAACAAACCAAAAAAACCCAAACAAACAAGAGTGCTAAGAAGCAAATTCACATCAAGTTTACTCACTTTCTGGAGAGCTTCCTGCTGTTCTGGTGTGAGGGGAGGAAGCCCCAGCTTAGCTGCCGTGCTTTGTCCATTTTCCATCTTAATGGACTCTGTACCCTGAGAAAATAGAAAATACTCCTGAAAAAACTGTTCTCACAAAAGTGACCAATTTCTTCATTCCCAGAAACCCAAAGCACTTAATGCCAGAATGTCACAGTTGGGTAAAACATCTTCCCAAACCTACCAGTAATTCATGAAAACCTCTTAATGTTCTAGCCACTCCCTATGGGAGAGCTATGCCATCAATTGTACAAACTGATGAACATGTTAGATACTTAAAGAGTTCCCTAACCACCAGATTTTCAAAGAAAATTAAATAATCCCCAGTCTTCACTCACATCATCTCCATCCTACCTCTCAACAGTTAAACTGTCAAATGTACCCATCTATTTTCTCCTTCCATTTCTTACTATACTGGTTTGTCACTCTTGGTTTCTCAAGTTCTCTTTTTAAAATCTCTGAAACTTTTCCAAATCTCACATACTGTTCTAGGTACTGAGTAATAAAGAAACACTATTCTCAACTTAGTAGGAGTTGCACAGTACCTGCCCATGCAGATTCCCAAACCCAAAATCAGAATAGGTCTAGAAAGAAACTCCTGGGCCACTGAATGGACCTATCATGATTTCAGATATACATATAGCTAACAAATGTTAGCTCTCTCTGTGTTTTAGTTATTCTACTGACTTCTCTACCTCATGCTCATGTTTTACACTAAAGTCCCTTCCTGTGAAACAACTGGTCAATTATTCCTACCATGTTAAGTAACAGTAGGTTTCTCTAAGGTATACCTATCAACCTGGTTTTGGTTAAAGTGATTCAGCAGCTTATATCTTTCTGGTAAGCATCCACCAACTTTTATCCTCAGGGTATTATTCTTTGGCATCCCAAAAGTGTCACATAATTTTCAGTCAAAATAGGGTTCACCATTAAAAACCTATTAACGGACGTCTCAGTTCTTCATTAAAAAAAAAAGAAAAAAAAATGTATGTAAGCACTCCATAAGAAGGTAACAAGCACAGTATATGAAAAAGGAACAGACCCATTCAGATGGCAAAACAAAACCAGTTCTCCTGGCATAGGAACAAAGCTGTCACTTGGAAAAGATATAATATCAAAGTCATTGGCATTTTAGCAGAAGGAACAGCGAGTATTCCCACTAATTTGGTTCCCATTTGTTCAAAACAATCACTTGCTCATGGCACTTGTGGTACTGGCTAATAACTTAAGACATTTCCTGTGGGCACAAACGTCTCTGAAAGACCAGTGATGATCTCCTCCAGAAAAAGAATAATCTTACAGGTACATCAAGATCTTACGAACTTAATACCAAAAAGCAGAACGACAAAGAGCTATTTTTTGGCTACATCTGAAGCCTCAGAGAGAAAAACACATCTTTCAGGAGCAAAAGATCCTGCATCATGGCTGCACACAAACTGCATGTTTCATTGCATCCTCTTTATCCTACCACAAGGCAAAGGGGAACACAGACTGATAAAGAGATGAGCTGCTGCAACAACTCTCAACAAGACATAACAGAACTGTCAGATACACTTAGTGATAGCAGAGTGATTCAGGTAAAAGTACACATACATTTCCAGAAGAGCCATACACTGTACATCAGACTGCTTAAGGGAACACCAGCCCAGTTCCTGCACTGTGTCTACTGCAATAATACTCAGTAGACAACAGACCAGTCACCCATTTCCTCCAGAATCACAAGCTCCCCGACAGCCCGATTTTTCACTTACGGTATTTTCCTATTTTTTTTCTATATATTGGTATGTAGAATGTTCTGTTTGTGACAGGGAGGAAAAGTGCAAAATAGTCAAGACACTTTAACCACATGAATTCTTTCCACAGTAAATGGCAGATACCACCTAAGTATAAATGAAGCTCAAACATATTCACATGGTATTCTCAATTTAGGGTAATAATTTATATTTTTTAAATTGCTATGGAAGTAACAGAAATTGCAAGTTCAAGAAGAAAACAACAGCAGAGAGGAGACAAGCAGCAGCTTCTCAGAAGGCACCTTGGCACAGGCCCAGGCACAAGGTAACAACCCTCAAGTCCTCCCAACTAAAAAGGAGTGGAATGCAGAGCACAATAGCCCCAAACCTCAAGGCCTCCTAAGTGTCTGCTTCATCTATAGTAATTGCAAATTCTAGCTGTGAGAACAGAAGCTTCAATGTGACAGCCCTTCAATACCATTAAGGACCTACCATGAAGGCTGCAATCCCCAGCTGTATCTGTTACCAATTAATATGTATAATATGATTGAAATAACCAGGGAGCTGCTAAAGTCCTGTGTACAGCCCGCATCTGTTAATATTTAAAATAGGGAAACAATAACTAGACATGATTTCAGGTTTAGGAACTAACTATTAGACAATAAGGCTTTATGTTTATGTCAGAAAAGGTAATAGATTGTGGTCTGATCAACAAACCTTGAAGAACAGCTTGGAACTGCCAAGACAGAGTAGAAAGAAGGTAAAAGGTATTCCTACAGGGGGAAATCACAACCACAGACTCATTGACCACCTACTCAAATGATGCCACCTACTCAAAAGAAGACAATGAAAGAAGACAGAGTCTGCGTGAAGAAAAAAGAACCAATCATTAATGAAAATAATAATGAATATGTATTACTTAAGTATATAAATGTGGAAATTTTTAAGACAAGGGTGTGCTGTCTTGAGACAGGCACCCATTCATGCACATCAATGAAATTAACTTGAAAATATCTCAACTCTGTGTGTTATTGGCTTGCACACTGGGTAAACGAACCCCGTTTGAGGGACAACATATCTGCTGGCCTGTTTGCTCTTGTTGCCCATACAACGGACGCAGGACTGTGACATTACGGAGTTCTGCACAATAAATCTCCCCAGCTGACACCCCTCCAAGCTGTTACAGAGGGACTCTGCACCTACTTTTCCCTCGAGGTGGGGCTGCCACAAATCCTCTCCCCCAGCTGATGAGGGGGGTGGAATTGATGCTAAATGCTGCTTAGTCAGCTCATTAACCAAATTTCTTATTTTACTCACTGGGTATAAAGTGGGATCACATTCTTTTTAAGCAGATAAACTTTAATTAGTGCATGCAGGAAGGAAAAGGCTATTTTTACAACCTGTCACAGTGCACACATAATCAGTTTATTTTCCCCACCACACACACATTACTTTATATGTTCTAACACATTAAACGCAACGTTGGCCATTATGTTGCCCAGTCATTCTTTATCTTGAGATCCCCTGGCAATTTATTTACCTAAATGACAGTGACTATTGGTACTAGAAACTTCTCATGAGGTAAGCTGTGTTCATCTTCCCAACAGAACCTTGTCCATTTCTTGTGAGGATGCAGAGTAGGACTGGTCTGATTCACACACTGCATCATGAGGGAACTCTACTTTCCTACTGAATCAATGCAACAGAGGAAGAAGTGAGAGTGTGACTACAGCATGATGGTCCCATTGCTGGAACTATCCATCTCACAACCTCACTGCCTTCTCGGCTTAGAGCAGCAGGATGCGGACATGCCTCTGTTGTTCATGTAAGTTCTGCTTGTATCATCCATCAAAAGCAGAACTAATTTCTCGACTCAGTGTTCACCATCACCCAGTTAAAATACCAAAATGGACAAATATCCTAATCTGTTCAGTAGTAGACACATACTAGGCTGAAGAGACTCGTGTCTCTGAACGCTACTGGTTTCAGTACAAAAATTATCGTGGGAAAAACCTAAGTTAATAGCAGAAAACAAGATTTTAAGCACTTCCTTTACCAACTGCAAAGTTTCTCCCAGATTAACCCACTTGCCTCAGTCTACCAGAAACTGCAATCTGCGTGCTGCCTCCTACCAGGCTGCAACACTTCCTTTGTTCTTTAGTCAGACTATTAAGGGCGAGGAGTGGAGCTCACCTACCTTGAAAGTAAAGAAAGCCACAGGACAAGTTTCCTGATGTTCAGAGAGGTATGCCCTAGATAATTCTTACTCTATTTTATAGCAACAGTTGAGACTTCTGGTTTTGTGCATTGAGTCTCAAGTTCACTGTAAGGGGTTTGTGAGCATTTTATATTATCAATGAACATAAAGCAGATGCAAAATAAACCCTCCTAACATAAAAACATACTCTACAAGTATCTGAATACAGTGTTCTAGAGTTGCAGTTACTTCACTGGTCCCTTCAGATCAAAGTTCATAGCTACACTGAATAGCACACCAGGACCTAAGGGGAATAGAAGTACAACAAAAGAAAGCTGACACATGAATAAGAACAGAGGTAGTTGGAACCGTTCCATGGCTGCAAATTGGGAAACTCAAGTGCACGCTACTGATCAAAAGACACTATTGCATAGTCCATGTGCAAATTAAAAACAAGTATCAGCAAAGCAATATAGAATCATAGAATCATTTAGGTTGGAAAAGACCTTTAAGATCAAGTCCAACCGTTAACCTAGCACTGCCAAGTCCACCACTAAACCAAATCCCTAAGCACCACATCTACATGTATATATACATGATATAGTAATGGTGACCAGTTTGGTACCAGAAGGCTACATCATCTCCAAGATTGATTTTGATCATGGAACACTGAAAAAAAAAAAAATCTAAAACAAACAAACAAACAAAAAATCATTCTTGTTCCTAACCAACTGGCTAGAAAAATATTTTTCACCCAGCTCTCCTGGCTCCCATTCCCATTTCTCTACATCTTATGTATATGCTGTCATACAGGCAAGTCCAGAGACCTCCTTAGTTTTCTGCAGACAATTTTAAAAGCCCACACTTTTTTCTATTGCTGTTTCCATGTCCTCTCAGCTTTTAAATATTGAACTATTGCAATTTAGGAGCTATGAGACTTGGGAGAAGAAAAACATAGTGGAAAAGCTATCAAATTTAACCATTCACAATAAAAAAGCTACTCCATTGATTGTAATCTGTTATGATTCTTAAAAACAAAGACAATTGCTTATCTACATTTAAGGTAATTTAGACATTTGAGCTCATTAAATGTCATAGCTTCCAAAAACTGGTTGAGAACATCCAATTTCCAGCCTGGAGGGTAAAATCAAAACTAAGGATGATGAAGTGATCTAGAAGCAACAAAGAGTATCCAAGAAGCCCAACCCAGGCACTACTGGTTCCAACCAAGCTCTTTACCACTACACATCCCTCCAGAAAGAAACAAAGACACATGCCTTTGCGGATCAGCAGTACAGCTCTAACAAAAATTTATCACCATGTACCCTTTAACACTGAGAGTTTCTTCAAGGAAGACTACCACCCTCCATTACTCCAGTCTATCTGAAAAGCAACAGATCCCCATCTCTATCACTGTTCACTGAGAACCAAGACTATTGCTTCTCTCTTTCCTGGCACCTTAGGATAATACCACTACCAAGAAAAGGCTCAGCACAATTAATTTGAGTCTGCTAGACAGTAATGTAACATAACAGTACCTGTTGAAAAGCAGTTGGTGCTTTATACTAAGGCTGGCCACCTTGAAAACTGCCTTATTTAAACACACTGTTAACAGTTAGGAGGGAACAAGAAAAATGGGAGAGAAGTTGACAACAGAAGCAGGCAAATAGGAGCTTCTTTTAAAAGAGAAATAAATAGAAACTCTATACCTGTTGCTATGAACATTGCTTCTGAGCGTTGCTTGGCCTTTTAAGGTGGTTTGAACTCCAAGAGTTCAGGCACATTCGTTGGAAATTTATTACATGGTTGAGAATTTCTCTGAAGTATAAACACACACAAGAGAAAGAAAAACACAGAATCTTATTTATTTTAGGAACCATAACAAGCAAACACGAAGATTAAATAAGACAGAGGTGGAAAAAGGACTGATGAAGTACCTGCCCAGTATACTCAGTTTAATCCTTGCCCTACCACCTGCATGAGTGCTTGGGAATCTGCGTTCATCTGAATATTTTCATACAACACCCCACACCAGTGGTGAAGCTGGAAGAAGCACCACCCAAATGCCTGGTCAAAGGCAATGTTTCTACTTGCACAATAGGTTATTTTTCAGAAAAGGTCCTTCTTTGCATATATAAATACATTTAAGTATTTTGCCCCTATTTAGTATCCAAATCTTGGTGGATTCAGCTGTAACCACTGTAACTCTGCAAGTCTTTCTGTGCACGATGGCTTTTTACTATTCCTGAATTTCTTTAGTAACTACTCTTTTCCACCCCCTATAGAATACTTTTTTTTCAAATGGGAATAGCAGCGCTAGTGAGTTATTTCTTCTGTTACTGCTAGCATGTGCCACTAATGTACTGCCAAAAAAATCTGGAGCATGGGGCATGCCCAAGTTTTTTCCACCATCTTACCAGATGTGTTCTATAGAGAATAGGCAGGGATTAAAACCTTTCAAAATGTGTCATTTTTCTAGCATCTCATGACCAAACTGTTTATATGACTGTGTATTTGGCCAGTAACATCTCTTCCATTTAGGTGAACAAGGAGAGATTCTATGACAAATTTTACTGATGTTGTCAGTAGCGTAACATAGTTCTTCCAGAGCACCAAATTCTACGCAAATCCAACATCTGAAAACATGTAAAGTCTTACGTACATGCACACAAGTGATCTATGTACCCTTGAAACAATTCCTTGTGATACATTTTCACTGCATTTGATAGAACTCCTCCCCACTGGATCAGCACTGAGAAACGAACAAACAAAAAATCTTCTAGATGTTACCTTTACACGCGGCATGCTCTGCATTATCATTTATCTGTCACAGAACCCAGAAATCACCCGCATCTCAAATTTCAGCTCCCAAAGAAAGAAAACTACTGTTCCTGACAAGCTACAATACAGTGCTAAAATAAATGAATATGCACACGATAATCCTCTTTCTCTTGATTCAAACAAGAAAGTAAGACACACAGAAACATATTCCTCCCTCTCAAAAGGGATCACCACTTTCCCTGACCATCATCTCACCTTCTTATTGACAAATCCTTCAGCGAACCCTTCTGCATGTGAGGCAGCTACAGACAACACAGTAAGTGCAGTGAGAGCGCTTCCAAATAATTGCAATGTCCATGCTGGGTTCCTCTAAACTGCAAGTTCTCTCCACCACTTGCTTTTAGCAGAAGACGGCTCTCTTGCTCTTATTTGACACTAGCAGTCTCCAGAATTACTTTTGCCAATGTGAAACATGACTGAAACTCTTGAGATTCCCAACACAGCTTATGTCAAACAAAAAAGTTTACTGCCAATAAAATGCTAATGAAATCCAAGGAGGATAAACGCTACATCCCACACCTGGGACAGACTAACCCCCTGCAATGGTCCAGGCCATGGAGTAGCCTGTGGAGAAGGAAATAGGGGTCCCAGTGGTCAGTAGGCTGAACATGAGCCAACCTTCCTTGCTGCCAGAGTGCACTAACAGCAGCACCCTGGGCTGCACCAACAGGAATGGAGCCCACAGGTAGAGCAGTGATCCCCCCGCCACTCAGCATTCCTTAGACCACATCTGGACACTGCATGACTTCTGGACCCCCCCAACACAAAATACTGATCCACTGGAGCAAGTCCAGCAAAGGGCTACCAAGAGTGTGGAGGGGCTGAAGCACCTGCCCTGTAAGGAGAGGCTGAGGGAACTGGATTGTTTAAGTAACACTCAGGATTGCCACCATACTGGTGATGCTGTATGCAAAAAGCCCATTAAGCAGTATCCAGTAACCATTTCCACAATTAATCCTTTTCGGATGAGAACCTTGTAAACGGTGCTAAGTTAAAGCCTCACAAACAGCTGGTCCAGAACCCACCACAAGCAAGGGCAGAACCCCCGGGAGGTGAGGGCAAGGAGAAGGCCTGAACACGCAAAAGGAGAAACTCCTGGGGCGGACTGACTGCAGGCTGCTCCCCCTCACCCTCCAGTGAAAGCTCCAGCCGTCTGTAACGCCAAGCTGAGCCAGCAGGCACTTTACACGTACACAATTCCCCCCCCCCAATTGGGAGCTTCTCAGCTCTGTTTAAAAATTAACTATCCTGACAAGGAACATTAACAGCAATTTCACCTTAGCCTCATTAAAATACAAACACATTCAGTTGACAGATCACTCTTCCCAAATCAGTTAAGGGAATCCTGCAGTTACATCAGTGCTCCAGAACTGCACGAAACAGCTAAGTGAACTTAATTTTATTTGACAAAATTTGCTGTCACTGAAGTCACCAACAGAAAACACGCATCCCCCCTGCAGGAAAGGACAAATTATCTAACTCAGCTGTGATTTTAAGAATGCAAAAAGAAAGACAGGCAAGCAATTGCACATGAGTATATTATGTATGGCAAAAACGGTTAATAGTATTACTGAATGCACAGAAATAACTGTCTCCTTATAAATGGAACTGGTGAGAAAGAGAGACATACTGTATCCATTTTTGGTGTACAGAGATATATTTTAAAGAATGTTAAGAGTCCGGAAAGAGCTTAGGAAAAACACAGAAGTGATGCAAAAAAAAAATCACAAGACCATGAAAACAGGTAAATACCTAAACGAGAAGCACTGCACGTCATTCTGAAGTACTGTCACTGAGGGTGAGGAGGCAAGCGCGCATTAAAGGAGCATTTACAATGGAAGTATATCAAGGACCAGTGCCTCAAGCTGTGACATACACCACTTTCACAGTACTGGTATCAAAAGCAGTGGCACCAAATGTCTCGGACTATTTAAGTTTCTTTAGCAAGACTTTAACGATTTAACCAGTTATAACAGATGATTTCATTTCTAACACTAAAAGGTACTGACCAAGTTAGTGAGAATTTTCATCAAAATTACATTAATAATTAACTGTAAGAATTTTGTACGGTTGTCCACTCTGTCACAAGCAGCAGCATACATAAATAGTCCACTGCACATTACAAACAGATCTTGCTTGTGGCAGTAGTACAGAAACTATGAACTATTTCAAACATGCAGAAGAGATTTAATAATTACTTCGGGTCAAAAGAAAAGAAGAAATATATGCAGTCTTCCAAGTAACTTGTACTGGTCCTCATAAGCTTCATGGGGAACGTAATTACCTCTTCCAGGCTAAGAAAATTTATCCCATAAATACTGTCCTGGTTTTGGCTGGGATAAGAGTTAATTGTCTTCCTAGTAGCTGGTATAGTGCTAGGTTTTGGGTTCAGTATGAGAACAATGTTGATAACACTGGTGTTTTCCATTGTTGCTCAGTAGCGTTTAGTCTAAAGTCAAGGATTTTTCAGCTTCTCATGCCCAGCCAGCAAGAAGGCTGGAAGGGCACAAGAAGTTGGGAGGGGACACAGCCAGGGCAGCTGACCCAAACTGGCCAAAGGGATATTCCACAGCAGGTGACATCATGCCCAGTATATAAACTGGGGGAAGCCACCACTCAGGAACTAACCGGGCATCGGTCAGCGGGTGGTGAGCAATTGCATTGTGTGCCACTTGTATATTCCAGCTCTTATTATTATTATTGTAATTTTATTATTGTTATTGTTATCATTATTAGGTTCTTCCTTTCTGTTCTGTTGAACTGTTCTTATCTCAACCTATGAGTTTTACTTTTTTTCTCCGATTCTCTCCCCCATCCCACTGGGTGGGGGGGAGTCAGTGAGCAGCTGCGTGGTGCTTGGTTGCTGGCTGGGGGTAAACCACAGCAATACCATAGCTGAATTTTAGATCTCACATGCAGATACACAGCTACTTCCTGTAACACATGACCTTACAGTCAAAATTAAGAATGGTTAGTTTAACTTCTACAGTTAAAAGCTTTTGAGGAGGACCTATTGCTACTAACATCTTTGTTAGAGCTGCTTGCTGCTGCTAATTGCCCTCCTGCTGAACAATGCACATGTGCAATGTTGGTGTTCTTCAAAAAAACTCCAAATTCACATACAATTAGTAAGCTGCAAGTATGTTAATCCGCAAAACGGTAAGTGCTAGAAATACCTGTGCAGGATTGCCCTGCAGTGATTCTGATTGCTCTCAATACAGGAGACTTACTACAGGAGACATTCCTGCAGATGTTTCCATAAATTACTTGTGCTGCCTGCAGACTACACGTTCCTTATACCAAAGGCAGCAGCAAGAGCAATCTAACAATGCAAAGGTGAAGTCATTTCAGTAATGTTAGGGGAAGGAAAAAAAGCTGAAGCTTAACTCTACCCCAGTCAAATCTTTTCCCAGACACCCTCTATCTTAAAGCTTCCTTCACCAGCTAAATTAAATGTCTGCTAGGTTTGTCCTAGAAGTACAATACCATTTTAAGTGATTCCCACAGTTTCTGATGAGAACCAGATAAAATGCTTATTTGTTGGGAAGATAAAAGTTTGCACCAGGAGTAGCATACGGCAGTCTTTAACTACATCCCTCATGGGAAGGTACTTCTTTTGCTCTGTGAATTAACCCACATACTCCCACTGACAATTGGGCAGTCCTGAGTGAGTGGCTGTAAATTGAAAACAAAAAAATACTCCATGAAACAAAACAAAGAAAAAGACCCCTTGGAATTACTGAATTTGTGCGTGTGTCCCCAAAAGGTAAACTTTATCATCATGATCACAGTTTAAGTGCCACTTCAGGACTGTGCTGGGAAAAAAGGTTGTGGAGAGTGCCACTCCAGGTTCCCAGCCCTACCTCTGCACAGCCTGGCACCCTCCCCAAATACACCCACGGTTGACAATTACTTGGATGCTAGGGGCACAGGGTACCAACAGGCAGCAGCACATCCCATAGATTTTTCATGGAGTAGCTGTAGGTCCAGGAGGGAGCCAGTATTATGCAAGAGCTCAGCAACTTGTTTCTCTTCCTCCTATCCTTCTTTTAAGTAAACCAAACCACTGAACACTGCATCAGATGCACCTGAAGTTATCCAGGTTTTAAAGAATACCTGGGAGGGGGATGGAAGGTATTGAGCATTGCACACCTTCTTCACTTTACATGCAAACATACTGCTTAGGCTGACTGAGTGGGCACACATGCAGACCACATGAAGAGAGGAAAAAAAACTGTTACGGCTCTGACATCAGGAGGAAGAGAGCTTGCCATACGGGAAATCTGCCTGTATTGCAAGCTGAGGGGCACAGCCTATGGCAACAGTGCAGGGATAATGGATTCAAAAGCAAGCATTGAAAAAAATATGCAGGTGAAAGAACAGATACAGCCAGTAGAGCTAATCCAGGACAGCAATACAGTGTGTCACAACAGTAATATTCTGGGTAACAAAACACAGTAGTACAGTCCTGTTATTGTAATCAATAGCATTTGGCACCAAGTAAAATGATAGTTGCAAAACTACTTCAGTATAATTCTACCTAAAATTCAAATGAGAAATAGGGACACTTTTTCCTCAGTAGCAGAAGGACTAGAAAAAGGACAGGACAGGTAAAGAAGTGGTGATTCCCATCTTACATTCTAACCAAACTGCATGGCTTTCATATAAGATACGTTCAATAAATGTTTACTGATGGACTCAATGTAAGGTAGATTTATGACATCTGATAAGCATACGCTGCACTTGAAAAGCATCAAACATTTTGGACATTTTAAGTTATAATTCATAAGACCCAACACAGCCTCCTTACAAGATGCACTCCTTTTGACAAAAGCCCTCTGCTTTCTATTTTAGTTATTTTTCCCATTTAATTGTTTCCAGTACAACAGCAGAGCCTGTACTGCAAATCTACTTTCAGAAAGTTAGCTGAAAGCAAAACCGAAGTCCACCAAATTCCAGAACTGAGCTCCTCTTAATTGATGTTCCTTTGTCCTTAATTCTCAAGCTTTTCTAGCCAGCCTTCATGATTTAAATTGTCCCAGAACAGAGTAAATGTTGCAGCTGTTCCGATAAGACTGCAGAAGCACTGGACTTTATTTAGACCAATTTCCTGGTCACATCATAGAGCAGCTAATTTTCCTTCCAGCATGGAAAGGAGTTTTAAAACAGATAGAGGCACTTGTGTTGGACTTGAAAAGAAAGAAGCCAGGGATCACGCAAAAGGTGCTTGTGGGGACATTTGAATTGGGTCTTCATTTTAAGGACCATTAACACCAAGACCATGTGTCAGTTTTTCAAGCACAGCAAGGTAAAACACATAGTGGCAAAAATGCTGATGAATTAACACGTGATATTGAATGGTCAGATTCACCTCATTTCCAGCAAGATAAGAACTAAACCCACATAAAGAACACACAGTTTATGAAAGAGCCTACTTTAAAAAAGTGGTTTTAACTCACTGTGTGAAGCTGGTCAGAATGAATGCTCTACTTAAGATGTTTAACAGTCCTGAAGTTTGAAATAAATATCTTCCAGTCATACTACAAAAGCCCATACTGAATAAAAGCATACAATCGTCAGTCAAGTTGGAATTCTTGTTCCTGGAAGGCTGTCTCTTACACCATGTCATTTAAACACAGAGATACCATCTAGTCAGGGAGCAAGCAAAACAAACAAACAAAACCCCCAAAACCACACTTCCTTCTATCTCAAGGCTTATATGCCACATGATCTTTTGTCTAACTAATCCTTTTCATTTTCTTCATTCCCGATATCTACTGCCTCTTGTCAAAACATGCTGGAAGAGACACACGTACCAACAGAGACACAGTTTACATTGGCTATTCTTCTGTAGCCAAACTGCTGAACAACATCAGCATATTCAAAACATGCATCTTGTTCTTCACCTCCCATATCTGTCACAGTACTTGCGCACTTCTTTCAGTCATAGGACTGCTGATGCCAAATTTCTTGTGCTCATCTACAGGCCATCATTACCTCCTTGCTCCTGCTGATACAGCCACCCACTTACAGCAGCACCAGCTCTGAAACTAAATTTTAAGTTCCTGGGGCCCGTAAGACTCTTGCTTCCAGCCACCAGAGTAATCACAGGTTCATCAAGACTTGCTTGGACTCCATGCAATGCTTCATCTGTAACACGATTATAACTCTCTGAATGCAAATGTCCATTTTAACCTGATAGCGTAAGCTAACAGGGTTGAAGCTTGAATGCTTGGTGTTTGAAGTCAATTAAACAAAAACAATCAAGCTCCTTACACTTACTGTACTCCGCTCAGCTCTTAATACTCAATCTGAATGCCAGACTTGTAGAAAAGTAACACAATGGTTTCCTTTACAGCACTGATTAAATTTGTTTGTAATAGCTAATGTACATAGACAAATAGAAACTCTGAAACAAGGTCTTTATTTTTCTGTTTATGTTGCAAGGCCCTGACAATTTGGTGTAAACAGACTTGCAACTCTGACAGTCTTCTGTTTGACTAGCCACCACATCATTTCACTTCCATGCAGCAAAACCATGCAGTGGCTGAGAGTTATAAAGTTGGCTAATTATTTTGCCTTTGAAACATATGTATTGTCATTTTAAAATATGCATACACCAAACTATACAGTGACACCCAACGAACCGGCTGAAGCAGTGTGCTGTGAAATAAAGGACAGTCACTATCTTAGCTTTGAGGACAAACAAAATCCAATGTCTTCACACATCCTAAGCAATATAACATTCCTTGGGTTTTGATCATCTTTGGAATTGTATTTAACCTCACATGCTCAAGACTTGAACACTCATTCCCAGCGTTAACCTGGCAAACCTCCTAACCTAATGAAGTCTTAATTAAGCAAAGATGAGATGGGAAACAAAGTGAGAGCTGTTCACATTTGCTCCCAATTATGAGCACCAATATTGTGAATCCAAAAGGGGAAAACCGTGAACGGCAACTCCTTCAGGGTTCAAAGGTAGACCCTTAAAGAAAAACAGAGCAGCTTTAGAATTAGACCTATTTATGAGAGAAATCCAGTATTTCCTACAAAAACAATGAGGGGGGGGGGGGGGGGGG